>NC_069505.1:520849609-520942109 GCF_027579735.1 Bombina bombina | reverse complement strand
ATGCAATGATTTCTCCTTAGAATTCTTAGGATTAGGACATAATGAAGGAACCACAATTTCTCTACTAACGTTGTTAGAATTCACAACCTTAGGTAAAAATTTAAAAGAAGTTCGCAACACCAACTTATCCTGGTGAAAAATCAGAAAAGGAGACTCACAAGAAAGAGCAGATTCAGAAACTCTTCTGGCAGAAGAGATGGCCAAAAGGAACAAAAAACTTTCCAAGAAAGTAATTTAACGTCCAATGAATGCATAGGTTCAAACGGAGAAGCTTGAAGAGCCCCCAGGACCAAATTCAAACTCCAAGGAGGAGAAATTGACTTAATGACAGGTTTTATACGAACCAAAGCTTGTACAAAACAATGAATGTCAGGAAGATTAGCAATCTTTCTGTGAAAAAGAACAGAAAGAGCAGAGATTTGTCCTTTCAAGGAACTTGCAGACAAACCTTTATCCAAACCATCCTGAAGAAACTGTAAAATTCTCGGAATTCTAAAAGAATGCCAGGAAAAATGATGAGAAAGACACCAAGAAATATAAGTCTTCCAGACTCTATAATATATCTCCCTAGATACGGATTTACGAGCCTGTAACATAGTATTAATCACAGAGTCAGAGAAACCTCTTAGACTAAGAATCAAGCGTTCAATCTCCACACCTTTAAATTTAAGGATTTGAGATCCTGATGGAAAAAAGGACCTTGCGACAGAAGGTCTGGTCTTAACGGAAGAGTCCACAGCTGGCAAGAGGCCATCCGGACAAGATCCGCATACCAAAACTTGTGAGGCCATACTGGAGCTACCAGCAGAACAAACGAGCATTCCTTCAGAATCTTGGAAGAAGAACTAGAGGAGGAAAGATATAGGCAGGATGATACTTCCAAGGAAGTGACAATGCATCCACTGCTTCCGCTTGAGGATCCCTGGATCTGGACAGATACCTGAGACGTTTCTTGTTTAGATGAGAGGCCATCAGATCTATTTCTGGAAGTCCCCACATTTGAACAATCTGAAGAAATACCTCTGGGTGAAGAGACCATTCGCCCGGATGCAACGTTTGGCGACTGAGATAATCCGCTTCCCAATTGTCTATACCTGGGATATGAACCGCAGAGATTAGACAGGAGCTGGATTCCGCCCATACCAGAATTTGAGATACTTCTTTCATAGCCAGAGGACTGTGAGTCCCTCCTTGATGATTGATGTATGCCACAGTTGTGACATTGTCTGTCTGAAAACAAATGAACGATTCTCTCTTTAGAAGAGGCCATGACTGAAGGGCTCTGAAAATTGCACGGAGTTCCAAAATATTGATTGGTAATCTCACCTCCTGAGATTCCCAAACCCCTTGTGCTGTCAGAGACCCCCACACAGCTCCCCAACCTGTAAGACTTGCATCTGTTGAAATTACAGTCCAGGTCGGAAGAACAAAAGAAGCCCCCTGAACTAAACGATGGTGATCTGTCCACCACGTCAGAGAGTGTCGTACAATCGGTTTTAAAGATATTAATTGAGATATATTTGTGTAATCCCTGCACCACTGGTTCAGCATACAGAGCTGAAGAGGTCGCATGTGAAAACGAGCAAAGGGGATCGCGTCCGATGCAGCAGTCATAAGACCTAGAATTTCCATGCATAAGGCTACCGAAGGGAATGATTGTGACTGAAGGTTTCGACAAGCTGATATCAATTTTAGACGTCTCTTGTCTGTCAAAGACAGAGTTCATGGACACTGAATATCTGGAAACCTAAAAAGGTTACCCTTGTCTGAGGAATCAATGAACTCTTTGGTAAATTGATCCTCCAACCATGATCTTGAAGAAACAACACAAGTCGATTCGTATGAGATTCTGCTAAATGTTGAGACTGAGCAAGTACCAAGATATCGTCCAAATAAGGAAATACCACAATACCCTGTTCTCTGATTACAGACAGAAGGGCACCGAGAACCTTTGTAAAAATTCTTGGAGCTGTTGCTAGGCCAAACGGTAGAGCCACAAACTGGTAATGCTTGTCTAGGAAAGAGAATCTCAGAAACTGATAGTGATCTGGATGAATCGGAATATGCAGATATGCATCCTGTAAATCTATTGTAGACATATAATGCCCTTGCTGAACAAAAGGCAGGATAGTCCTTACAGTTACCATTTTGAATGTTGGTATCCTTACATAACGATTCAATATTTTTAGATCCAGAACTGGTCTGAAGGAATTCTCCTTCTTTGGTACAATGAAGAGATTTGAATAAAACCCCAGCCCCTGTTCCAGAACTGGAACTGGCATAATTACTCCAGCCAACTCTAGATCTGAAACACAATTCAGAAATGCTTGAGCCTTCGCTGGGTTTACTGGGACACGGGAAAGAAAAAATCTCTTTGCAGGAGGCCTTATCTTGAAGCCAATTCTGTACCCTTCTGAAACAATGTTCTGAATCCAAAGATTGTGAACGGAATTGATCCAAATTTCTTTGAAAAAACGTAATCTGCCCCCTACCAGCTGAGCTGGAATGAGGGCCGCACCTTCATGTGGACTTAGGAGCTGACTTTGGTTTTCTAAAAGGCTTGGATTTATTCCAGACTGGAGATGGTTTCCAAACTGACACCGCTCCTGTGGGTGAAGGATCAGGCTTTTGTTCCTTATTGTGACGAAAGGAACGAAAACGATTAGTAGACCTAAATTTACCTTTAGATTTTTTATCCTGTGGTAAAAAAGTTCCTTTCCCTCCAGTAACAGTTGAGATAATAGAATCCAATTGAGAACCAAATAATTTATTACCCTGGAAAGAAAGGGAAAGCAAAGTTGACTTAGAAGACATATCAGCATTCCAAGTTTTAAGCCATAAAGCTCTTCTAGCTAAAATAACTAGAGACGGGGGCGGAGCTTGGCCACGCAGGCGAATGGCCGCATTCTAGTTAGGCTCCAAATCCCAGAGGCATTGTAACATTATCAAATGACCAGATAGACCCTAAAACTCACTTATTCTTATACTGGGGACATCAAGCACTGACCCACAGCCTCAAGCTGCCTTGAAACTCTGCAGCGACGAAACTTTACGGACTATACACTAACGCAGGCAGGAGAGGCCTGGCAAGCAGCACTCAGCGCGCCATATATTTCAAGCCCCGGCGCCAACAGACACCGGCACAGCACACAAGAAAAGGGACAGCGTTGAGTCTCACAGAAGGCTCTAGTGCATAACGCTTAACAAGCAGCCGACAAGCCACAAGCAAACAACACCCAGCGCGCCACTTACTACAGGCCCCGGCGCCAACGGACATCAGTACAGTAGCAGCAGCTGGGACACAAAAAAAAAAGGGGCAGCGATTGAGTCTCATAGAAGGTTCTAGCGCACAGTAACAAGCCGCAGATAGACAGGACCCGAGCAGAGAGACGGCTGCCACAGTTAAGCGCCTGGGGGCTGGTGAGTCATAAATCACATACACACCTGGCACATCCATTCCGTGCACCCCACAGCCCCTAAACATACGCTACTCTTCCGGGGAGGACAGTGAGCTATAAACAGTGCCTGATACACGCTACTCCACAACCTCTGAAGCAGGGGACTAGGTCATTTACCTCCTGATGATAATTAGTAGAGGGAACATGAACCAACTCACCTAGGACTGTGTAAACCATAATAAAAGCTCAGTATTGAATAAAGGAAAGTGAAAGTGACAGTGTTTAGCAGAAAGAGGTTGCAGAACACCACATAACAATATCTAGGAAACGTTTTTAGGCACACATACAGTGCTTTGGCAGCCTAAAATAAAAGCAAGACACCACAGGCCTGGATCTGTGCTAACAACAGATCAGATACCACAGTTTGAAAGCTTTTACCTGACAACTCGTTACCTACAAGGTGCTACCACTAGTAACCCCAGCTCTCACCCTTAATGGTGGGGAATGCCGATTAAAAAACATCACAAAGCGGAGAAGACAGCTTCCCACAAACCCTTAAATAAATTCTTAAAACCTATTGAGCACCACATGACACAAGACAAGGGCAATATGGAGGCTCCACCACCCCTGTCTTCTGACCAAAAAAGCTCTGAGGAAACCCATTTACAAGCCAGCGTCACTAAAAAAGATCTGTTGCACCTGTCCTCTAAAGAAGACATTCAAAATGTGATGCTGGAAATGCGAAGCTTGTTCCAAGACCTGCGCAGGGACATCAGCTCACTCGAGAACAGAGTCACTGCAGTAGAAGAGGCGCAGGCCTCAACGGATGCTAAAGTGCACACAAACTCCACTGAGCTACAAGACCATTTGGCTACCATACAAGCATTAACCGACAAAATAGAAGACCTAGACAATAGGGGACGCCGAAACAATCTAAGAGTTAGAGGAGTCCCCGAATCGGTACACCCCCCGCCATTGAGGGATATTTACAAAGCTTGTTTCGTACAATAAAGGGTACACCCTCCTCAGCCGAAATATTAATTGAACGAGCTCACAGAGCTTTGAGACCCAAACCCCCCCCGAAGGCCCCGCCACGAGACATTATCATCAAATTCCTTAATTTTAAGGACAAAGAGGAGCTGATGCGCTGTGCAAGGGCCAAACACTCTATTCATCATGCAGGCACAGAGCTACAACTGTTCTCAGATCTGTCACCTAATACCTTACAGAAAAGACGTGAAATGGCGCACGTCACCGAGCATCTGCGAAACCGTAAGATCCAGTATCGCTGGGGGTTCCCTGTTTCGCTAATTATTACCCATAACAACAAGACATTAATTTATAAACAGGGCTCTGATCTACAAGCTTTCCTAACGGAGATTGACAGTGCAGAAACACCTATCCGCAACAGGGACAACCCTGGGAACACTTCAGGAGAAACACATCGAACCATGTCAGCCAACAATACAGCGAACTAGAGGAGAGGGACATATCTTGCTTGAATCTGTTAAACTGGCCTCGGGTCTCCGGGGTTCCTGGATACATCAGTTGGCGACCAGCCATGGATGCCACTACACAATTCTCATCTTATCTTGCGAAGAGAACATGATCAGCTGGGGGGGAGCCTTGAACCTTTTGATGCACATACTTACTGCACAAGATCCTAAATATGAGAGTTGACTGTCCTCTTGCCTACTAACGTTCTTTATCCTTACAGGTTGTGATTTGTAGATAATGGGACAGATCCTTTTCTGAGATGCAAGTACTGTTTTTATTTGTCTACTAATTGGAATGTTACCTATTAAATATTGTTATCTTTATGTCTGTCCCACAGGAAACAATAGAGCTAAAGACACAGCACTTTCTTTCTGACTTTGGTTAATGTATATAATTTCACTTAGTTCATACACACCGAAACATACAAGAGCTGCAACTAGGATCACATAAGCTCAGCATTTACCAAGCTAGCTGAGCAATAATCACTGAGGCTACACTGTGCAAAGACCTCACACAGAAGGTACTAATTATGACGCTAGCTGATAAGTATAAGACATCACACTTAGAGCTAGAACCTCCCTTAGGCACCTAACAACTACACATGTTTATTCATATATTACGCACCCGCTGACATTATTCTCAATTAAAAACAAAAAAAAATAAAAAAAATAAATAAATAATAACAAAAAAAAAAAAAAAAAAAAAAAGTGGCGCTATGTGAATTGCTAACTCCGACACGAACCCAGTAACTGAGGCCCCCTCTTCTCCTACTCACATCTTTCTTATTTGATACACTCTCCGCTAGGGAGAATAACGACACCCCCTCCCCCAATAACCGGGTCTGTCAAGCCTCTCAAAAACCCTAGACCACCTAACATGGGTCTTGGGAACTGTTTTATGTTACATTGTTGCATGCACTCTGGGATTACTACCCACTAAGTTATTTACAAGTTTATTGTTCGTTGTTACTTATTGTTTGTCTCACATCTACACGCTATCTATTATATTATCCTATTGGGCTTTGAGTGACAAACTTACTCAGGCTTAATTGTACTAACTCATCGTCTAGTGTGTTAGACGATTATACTGTACCTGATATATTATTATTATATTTTTTTTTTATTATTATTTTTTTTTTTTTTTCCCACCCCCCTCCCTTATCCAGTACTTTCCCCTCACCCCCTCCTCACCTCCACCTAATCTTAACAAGATGAGCGTTCGCAAGAGTAAATTTCTCACACACAGCCTCAACTTCACCACAATTAATGCTAAGGGATTGAACAACCCGGGGAAAAGATCAATTGCCTTCCGAGATTTAAAAACATTATATAGCCATGTTATCTTTCTGCAGGAAACACACTTTGTAAAGGGAAAAGAACCTAAATGGCACAACACACAATACCCCACAGCCTATCTAGCTTCCGGCTCCTCTAAAAAATGCGGGGTGGGAATACTGATCCATCACTCAATCCCCTTTAAACCCACACACACGGAAAAGGACCCTGAAGGCCGTTTCATAATTTTGACAGGCACATTATACGAGCACCCCATAACATTGGCTTCAATATATGCACCCAATAGTGACCAACATATATTTCTTAAACGTTTCTCTAAATCGCTTCTGGACTGTGCAAAGGGCCCAATGTTTATTGCGGGCGACATCAACATTCCCCTCGACCCACAAGTTGACACCTCCAATGGAGCATCGAGTGTCAGCAACAAAACACTCAAGTCAGCCAAAGCTACGCTTGTCGAATTGCTTCTACATGACGCTTGGCGCGTTACACACCCTGCCTCCAGGGACTTCACTTATTACTCACCCCCTTGTGCTAAATACTCGCGTATAGATTACATATTCACAGATTCGGCGGGCTTAGACATGATTGGAGACTGCAAAATTGGTCACATCACATGGTCCGACCATGCCCCAGTGACCGCAGAGGTTCACTGGCCAGACATACCCCCAACATCTTACATTTGGAGACTAGATGACGCCCTCCTTGACAAACCACTAATTAAAGCTGACTTACAAAAATCATTGACTGACTACTTTCAACACAATGTTCCGGACCACACTCCCCTGTCAACAATTTGGGACGCTCACAAGTGTGTAATACGAGGTGAATTCCTTAAACACACAGCCAGGTTGCGCAAGCAATACAGGGTCAAGCACAGGACACTCTTGGACACAATAGCCACTCTAGAAGCAAAACATAAACAAAATACAACAGACATGGAGGTCAAACAAACACTCCTTGGCGCTAGATCAGAACTTAACCAGCATCTTGCAGACGCTTATCAAAAAAAAATGCTGTCCATTAAACAACATTACCATGAAAATGGAAATAAACCTGGGAAGCTGTTGGCCCGGTCCATCCGTAGACAGCAGCTCCGCACACACATTTACAGCATCACAAACAGAGACGGCGCCAAACTAAAAAGCAACAAACAAATAGCCGGTGCTTTCCATACATATTATACAGCCCTATACAACATTAATAAGGGTCCAGACACACAAGAGCAATCACTAGTCAGGGAGAAGGCTGTTGACGCTTATCTAGCAACATTAAAGCTGCCTTGTCTCTCCAAGGATGAGGCGGACACGCTAGACCTGCCCATATCCTCAGAAGAGCTTTCACTTGCAATTAAAGATCTCCCAATCGGCAAGAGCCCAGGCCCAGATGGGCTAACCATTAAATATTATAAAACATTCTTTAACACCCTGGCACCTAAAATGCTCCAGCTTTTTAATGACCTAATCAAGGATCCACAGCTTTCCTGCCCTATGCTGGAAGCGTACATTACGGTTATCCCCAAACCGGGCAAGCCCCACACTGCACCCGAACATTTCAGGCCAATATCTTTACTAAATGCCGACTTAAAGATCCTAGCCAAGATACTTTCACAGCGCCTAAATAAATACTTACCAGATCTTATCTCCACAGATCAGGTGGGTTTCGTCCCAGGTAGGGAGGCAAGGGACAACACCTGTAAGGTGATACAATTGATAGAATATGCACGTGGAAGGGAGATGCCCATGGTGCTTTTCTCGACCGACGCGGAGAAGGCCTTCGACCGTGTCGATTGGCTTTTTCTGCGTCGGGTGATGAAGGCCATGAATTTTGGAAGTATGTTTATAAATTTGGTGTTTTCTCTATACTCTGGCCCAAACGCAAGGGTTAGGGTTAATGGAACACTATCAGACACATTTCTTATTACAAACGGGACAAGACAGGGTTGCCCACTATCCCCTCTCCTATTTGCCCTCTCAATAGAAGCATTGGCGCAGAGAATCCGCAATAACCCTGACATTTCCGGAATAACAATAAAGGAACATGAATACAAGCAAGCGTTATACGCTGACGATATTCTGTACACCCTCACCAACATAGACACATCCATCCCGAAGCTCCTAGAAGAGCTTAAAACATATGGATCCCTCTCTAACTTTCATCTCAACATCACAAAATCTGAAATTCTTAATGTAACCGCCCCACAAGATAAATTACTACAATTGTGCGAAAAACATCTAATACCAATCGCCTCTACCCACCTAAAATACTTAGGGATCTTCCTCACAAGAGACCCCCGTGATCTCTTTAAATCAAACTACCTCAAATTGAAAAAAGAAATTACCACCGACCTTTCCTCGTGGAAGAATAAACCCCTGTCTTGGTTGGGTAAAATAGGAATCATCAAAATGAATATTCTCCCACGAATACTCTATATTTTACAAACACTCCCAATTCCTATCCCTGCAGATTTTCTCCCTCAACTTCAAAGAATACTTGAACAGTTCATCTGGAACAATATTAAACCCCGAGTCCCAAGGAAAACACTATACATGCACAGAGATAAAGGGGGACTTGGCTTCCCCGATCTAGCTTCCTATAGACAGGCGGTTTTCTTGCAGAGAATAGTGGAGTGGGCCCATAATTCCACAAATAAAGCATGGGTAAGGCTAGAAGGCCTAATCCTCAACCTCAACAACGTAAGTGTGTTGGCTTTTACCCCACCTCCCCAACGTCCAAAGCACACAGATAGAAACAATATTATAGCAGAAACCCTTAGAATATGGGACAGAGTTGTAAACACCAGCACACATCTTTCATCCAAACACTCGCCCCTCCTGCCTATCATTGAAAACCCGGACCTCCCATACTACTCCCTGAGCACACAATTGAGCGGGCCCTACAGCCTTCGCGATGGCTCATTGCATTTTGCAATCACTGGCGGTAAATTACTAACCCAACAGGAAATGTTGGAGAAATACGGATCAATATTTCTCTCATGGTTAAGATATAATCAACTTCAACATTATCTTACACATCACAAACATAAAGAACATTTCATGAGGGAACTAACTGCATTCGAGATTTTATGTACTACATGTAAACCACCTAGGCGTCTGATCTCACTGATCTACAAACTTTTAATTGCCCCCCCGGAGATGGCTCTCCCCTCCTATACGGTAGCATGGAGCAGGGACCTTGGTAGGGATACTGACAAAGATACATGGCTAAACTCTTTTAAGCTAACCAGGCGCTCATCTATATCTGCCGATGTGCAGGAGATTCACCTAAAACTCACCAGCAGATGGTATTTGACTCCATCGAGGCTGCACAGATGCTATCGGTCAGCCAGCCCCCTATGTTGGAGGGACTGTGGAGAGCACGGCACGCTCCTGCACATCTGGTGGACCTGCCCAAAAATAGGGGGTTATTGGCAGGCAGTGCTTACCTGCATGTCAGATAAATTACAAATTAATATTCCAAACACACCGGAGGCGATCCTACTCTTTCACTTACCTGTAGTAAAGGCGACACACGTACAAGCTTTAATGCTCATAATGCTCACAGCAGCTAAAAAATTAATACCCAGAAGATGGAAAACAGGGATTGTTCCAACCCTAGGAGAGTGGGTTCACACTGTCGATGAGCTGCTCACATTGGAGAGATTCCATTATTTTAAAATCAAGCAACTAGACACGCATGAAATGATGCTAGCCGTTTGGAGGGGATCTGGTTTGTAAACACATAAGACATATACTGAGGCAAAACTGAAAAGTAACCCCCCTTACCCTCTCCCCTGCCCCCATCTTCTCCCGTCCTTAACCCCTTTAATTTTTTTTTTTTTTTTTTTTTTTTTTCTTCTTCGTGTTTGTTTTTTATGTTTGTTCGGTAAGCACACAGATTTATATTTTAAATGACATTGTTAAGTGTACAACAGAAAGAGGACTATGTTGGAAAACTCAAAAAAAAAAAAAACACAGCAGGCTCTTTAATGTTATAGAATAGTATTCTGTTATGCTTGTATAGGCTAAAGATTGCACCCCTGGATTCTCTTTGAAGAGACTCTGTTTTGCTTCTTCTCTTTTTTATTTATTTATTTGATTACATTGTTAACTTTGCAACAGAGGGTGCAACTCACTTGTCGATTTTTCATAACTTGTTTTCTGTTATATTCAATAAAGCCTGTTTTAAAAAAAAAAAAAAAACTAGAGACATATACCTGACATCAACTCTAATGATATCAAAGATGGCATCACAAATAAAATTATTAGCATGTTGAAGAAGATTAATAATGCTAAAGCTTCTAACCAAAAAGTTGAAGCTGCAGCAACATCCGCTAAAGATATAGCAGGTCTAAGAAGATTACCTGAACACAAGTAAGCTTTTCTTAGAAAGGATTCAATTTTCCTATCTAAAGGATCCTTAAAGGAAGTACCATCTGCCGTAGGAATAGTAGTACGTTTAGCAAGAGTAGAGACAGCCCCATCAACCTTAGGGATTTTGTCCCAAAACTCTAATCTGTCAGATGGCACAGGATATAATTGCTTAAAACGTTTAGAAGGAGTAAATGAATTACCCAAATTATTCCATTCCCTGGAAATTACTTCAGAAATTTCATCAGGGACAGGAAAAACTTCTGGAATAACTACAGGAGATTTAAAAACCTTATCTAAACGTTTAAATTTAGTATCAAGAGGACTAGAATCCTCTATTTCTAATGCAATTAGGACTTCTTTAAGTAAAGAACGAATAAATTCCATTTTAAATAAATATGAAGATTTATCAGCATCAACCTCTGAGACAGAATCCTCTGAACCAGAAGAACCATTATCAGAATGATGATGTTCATTTAAAAATTCATCTGAAAAATGAGAAGTTTTAAAAGACTTTTTACGTTTACTAGAAGGAGGAATAACAGACATAGCCTTCTTAATGGATTTAGAAACAAAATCTCTTATGTTATCAGGAACACTCTGAGCATTAGATGTTGACGGAACAGCAACAGGTAATGTAACAGTACTAATGGAAATATTATCTGCATTAACAAGTTTGTCATGACAATCAGTACAAACAACAGCTGGAGGAACAGATACCATAAGTTTACAGCAGATACACTTAGCTTTGGTAGATCCAGCACCAGGCAGCGATTTTCCAGAAGTATCTTCTGACTCAGTGTTAACGTGGGACATCTTGCAATATGTAATAGAAAAAACAACATATAAAGCAAAATTGATCAAATTCCTTAAATGACAGTTTCAGGAATGGGAAAAAATGCCAGTGAACAAGCTTCTAGCAACCAGAAGCAATAAAATAATAAGACTTAAATAATGTGGAGACAATAGTGACGCCCATATTTTTTTAGCGCCAAAAAAGACGCCCACATTATTTGGCGCCTAAATGCTTTTGGCGCCAAAAATGACGCCACATCCGGAACGCCGACACTTTTGGCGCAAAAAAACGTCAAAAATGACGCAACTTCCGGCGACACGTATGACGCAGGAAACAGAAAAAAAAAAATTGCGCCAAAAAAGTCTGCGCCAAGAATGACGCAATAAAATGAAGCATTTTCAGCCCCCGCGAGCCTAACAGCCCACAGGAAAAAAGTCAAATTTTAAGGTAAGAAAAAATTGATTTATTCATATGCATTATCCCAAATATGAAACTGACTGTCTGAAATAAGGAACGTTAAACATCCTGAGTCAAGGCAAATAAATGTTTGAATACATATATTTAGAACTTTATAAAAAAGTGCCCAACCATAGCTTAGAGTGTCACAGAAAATAAGACTTACTTACCCCAGGACACTCATCTACAAGTTGTAGAAGGCCAAACCAGTACTGAAACGAAAATCAGTAGAGGTAATGGTATATATAAGAGTATATCGTCGATCTGAAAAGGGAGGTAAGAGATGAATCTCTACGACCGATAACAGAGAACCTATGAAATAGACCCCGTAGAAGGAGATCATTGTATTCAAATAGGCAATACTCTCCTCACATCCCTCTGACATTCACTGCACGCTGAGAGGAAAACCGGGCTCCAACCTGCTGCGGAGCGCATATCAACGTAGAATCTAGCACAAACTTACTTCACCACCTCCATAGGAGGCAAAGTTTGTAAAACTGATTTGTGGGTGTGGTGAGGGGTGTATTTATAGGCATTTTGAGGTTTGGGAAACTTTGCCCCTCCTGGTAGGAATGTATATCCCATACGTCACTAGCTCATGGACTCTTGCTAATTACATGAAAGAAATATGTATTTATGAATGAATATAACATTCTGCTATGTGAAGAACATTGGTTTATGAAATATTCATATTTTCATGTTGGGTTAGCGCACTTGAGAATATGTAATCGCATTTGCGTGAAAGTAGGGTTTTGCTTCCACTTCTATGGGGGAACACATTAGTAAGTTCATCTTTTTACGGACGTTGGGTTAGCGTGCAAGTAAAACATAATTTATGCTTACCTGATAAATTTATTTCTCTTGTAGTGTATCCAGTCCACGGATCATCCATTACTTATGGAATATATTCTCCTTCCCAACAGGAAGTTGCAAGAGTCACCCACAGCAAAGCTGCTATATAGCTCCTCCCCTAACTGCCATATTCAGTCATTCGACCGAAAACATGCAGAGAAAGGAAACCATAGGGTGCAGTGGTGACTGTAGTTCAAGTGAAAAAATTACCTGCCTTAAAGTGACAGGGCGGGCCGTGGACTGGATACACTACAAGAGAAATAAATTTATCAGGTAAGCATAAATTATGTTTTCTCTTGTTAAGTGTATCCAGTCCACGGATCATCCATTACTTATGGAATACCCATACCAAAGCTAAAGTACACGGATGATGGGAGGGACAAGGCAGGTACTTAAACGGAAGTTACCACTGCCTGTAAAAAAACCCTTTCTCCCAAAAATAGCCTCTGAAGAAGCAAAGTATCAAATTTGTTAAATTTGAAAAAGTATGAAGCGCAGACCAAGACTCCGTCTTGTAAATCTGTTCAACAGAAGCCACATTTAAAAAAGGCCCAAGTGAAAACCACAGCTCTAGTAGAATGAGCTGCAATCCCTTCAGGAGGCTGCTGACCAGCAGTCTCATAAGCTAAATGAATTATGCTTTTTAACCAAAAGGACAGAGAGGCTACTGAAGTCTTTTGACCTCTCCTCTGTCCAGAATAGACAACAAACAAGGTGAACGTTTGATGAAAACTGTATTAGCTTGTAAGTAAGATTTTAAAGCACAAACCACGTCCAATATTGTGTAATAGACGTTCCTTCTTTGAGGAAGGATTAGGATACAAGCATGGAACAAATATCTCTTGAGTGATGTTCTTGTTGGATACCGCCTTAGGAAAAAACCCAGGTTGGTACGCAGGACTACCTTATCCGTACGAAGGACCAGATAAGGAGAATCACATTGTAACACAGATAACTTGGAGACTCTACGAGTCGAGGAATTAGCTACCCAAAAAGAACTTTCCAAGATAAAGATTGATATCTATGGAACAAAAAAAGGTTCAAACGGAACTTCCTGAAGAACCTTAAGAACCAGGTTTAAGCTCCATGGCAGAGCAAAGCTGACAACCCTTTTCTCAAAAACATCTTGGAGAAAAGATAATATCCTGGGAATCCAGACTTTACTCCATGAGTAACCCTTGGATTCATAAAAATCAGATATTTACACCATATCTATGTTCATTTTCCTAGAGACAGGCTTACATGTCTGTATTAAGGTATCAATGACTGACTCGGAGAAGCCATGCTTTGATACCATCAATCGTTCAGTCTCCAGACAGTCCATCTCAGATTGATTCTATTTAGATGGTTGAAAGGACCCTGAGGTAGGGGGACCTGTCTCAGAAGCAAAGACCGTGATGGAAAGGATGACATGTCCACCAGATCTGCATACCAGGTCCTGCGTGGCTACGCAGGCGCTGTCAAAAACACCAAAGCCCTCTCCTGCTTGGTCTTGACCTCCGGAGGAAATCCCACTCCCCCGGAAGAAAAAGTCTGACGACTTAGAAAATCCACCTCCCAGTTCTCAACACCTGGGATATGGATAGCTGATAGACAAGAGTGAGTCTCTGTCCAGTGAATTATTGTAAGACTTCTAACCTCGCTAGGGAACTTCTGTTCCCCCTTGATGGCTGATGAAAGCCACAGTCGTGTATATTGTCCGACTGAGAATGATGTACCTCAGAGTTGCTAACTGAGGCCAAGTCTGAAGAGCATGGAATATCACTCCCAATTCCAGAATATTTATTAGAAGGAGGGTCTCCTCCTAAGTCCCCTATCCCTGAGCCTTCAGGGAGATCCAGACTGCATCCCAACCTAAAAGGCTGGTATCTATTGTAACAATTGTCCCATCTGACCTGCGGGAGGTCATACCCTTGGACAGATGGACCCGACATAGTCACCAGAGAAGAGAATCTCTGGTCTCTTGGTCCAGGTTTAACAGGGGGACAAATCTGTGGAATCCCCGCTCCTCTGACTGAGCATGCATAGTTGCAGCGGTCTAAAATGTAGACGTGCAAACGGTACTATGTCCCTTGCCGCTACCATTAAGCCGATTTCATTCATGTACTGAGCCACCAAAGGGCGCGGATGGAATGAAAAACACGGCAGAAATTTAGAAACTTTGACAACCTGGACTCCGTCAGGTAAATTTTCATTTCAACAGAATCTATCAGAGTCCCTAGGAGGGAAACCCTTGAGATTGGGAATAGAGAACTCTTTCCTTGTTCACTTTCCACCCATGTAATCTCAGAAATGCCAGTACTACGTCCGTATGAGACTTGGCAATTTGGATGTTTGACGCCTGTATCAGGATGTCGTCTAAATAAAGGGCCACTTCTATGCCCCGCGGCCTAAGGACCGCCAAAGCGACCCTAGAACCTCCATAAAGATTCTTGGGGCTGTAGATATCCCAAAGGAAAGATCTACAAACTGGTAATGCCTGTCTAGAAAGGCAAACCTGAAAAACGATGGTGATCTTTATGCATCACAATGTGAGGATAAGCATCCTTCAAATCCATTGTAGTCCTCTATTGACTCTCCTGGATCATAGTTAAGATGGTACGAATAGTTTCCATCTTAAATGACGGAATTCTGAGGAATTTGTTTAAGATCTTTAGATCCAAAATAGGTCTGAAGGTTCCCTCTCCTTGGGAACCACAAACAGATTTGAGTAAAAACTCTGTCCCTGTTCCTCTCTTGGAACTGGATGGATCTCGTACACAATGTAAGAATGCCTCCTTCTTTATCTGGTTTGCAGATAATTGTGAAAGGCGAAAACTCCCTTTTTTATTGGGGGGAAATCTTTGAAATCCAGAAGATATCTCTGGGATATAAATTCCAATGCCTAGGGATCCTGGGCATCTCTTGCCCACATGGGCGAAGAATGAAAGTCTGCCCCCTATAGGATCCGTTACCGGATAGGGGTCCGTTCCTTCATGCTGCCTTAGAGGCAGCAGCAGGCTCCTTGGCCTGCTTATCTTTGTATCAGGTCCGATTGTCTCCAGACCGCCTTGGACTGAGCAAAAATTCCCTTTTGTTTTGCCTTAGAGGAAGTGGATGCCACCCTCCAGTGATATAAGCAATAATCTCCTTCAAACCAGGCCCGAATAGGGTCTGCCCCTTGAAGGGAAGTTAAATAGCTTATTTATTAAAGTCACGACAGCTGACCATGATATAAGCCATAGCGCTCTACGCGCCAGTATAGTAAAAAAACAGAATTCTTAGCAGTTAGTCTAGTCAAATGAACAAAGGCATCAGAAAACAAAGGAATTTGGCTAGCATAAGCTTGTCAATATATTCATCCAATGGAGTCGCTAACTATAAAGCCTCATCAAGAGACTCAACCCAGAACGCCGCAGCAGCAGTGACAGAAGCAATGTATGCAAGGGGCTGCAGGATAAAACCCTGTTGAATAAACATTTTTTATTCATTGGATCTAAAAAGCACAACTGTCCTTGCCAGAGGTAGTGGTATGCTTAGCTAGAGTAGAAACTCTTCTCTCCACCTTAGGAACTGTCTGCCAGAAGTCCCGTGTGGTGGTAACTATTAGAAAACATTCTTCTAAAAAAATAGGAGGGGAAGAGAACAGCACACCTGGTCTATCCCATTCCTTATTAAAAAATTTTTTAGTAACTTCTTTAGGTATTGGAAAAACATCAGCACACACCGGCACTGCATATTATTTAACCAGTCTACACAATTTCTCTGGCCCTGTGATTGTACACATTCATTCAGAGCAGCCAAAGTCTCCCTGAGCAACAAGTGGAGGTTCTGAAGTATAAATTTTAAATGTAGAAATATCAGAATCAGGTTAAATCATCTACCCTGAGTCATTCACCCACAGACTAAGCATATTGTGAGATAGTATCATTCATGGTTCTTAAAGCGTCTGTATGCTCTGTATCTACCCCCAGAGCTATCTGCTTTCCTTTAATTTTAGGTAGCCTGACTAATACTGCTGCCAGAGTATTATTCACCACCTTTGTCACGTCTTGTAAAATAAACGCTATGGGCGCCCTTGATGTACTTGGCGCCATTTGAGCGTGAGTCCCTGAAGCGGGAGTCGAAGGGTCTGACACGTGGGGAGAGTTAGTCGGCATAACTTTCCCCTCGACAGAATCCCCTGGTAAAAGAAACGCTATGGGTGCCCTTGATGTACTTGGCGCCATTTGAGCGGGAGTCCCTAAAGCGGGAGTCAAAAGGTCTGACACGTGGGGAGAGTTAGTCGGCATAACTACCCCCACGACAGAATCCTCTGGTGATAATGTTTTCTTTTTTTTTTTTTTTTTTTTTAAAAACAAAAAATGATCTTTATTGTTTAACATGAAATCAGTACATCTGTTACACATTCTAAGATGGGGTTCCACCATGGCTTTAAAACATAATGAACACAGAGCTTCCTCTATGTCAGACATGTTAGAACAGACTAATAAAGAGACTAGTAAGCTTGGAAAACACTTTAAATCAAGTTAACAAGCAAATATATAAAACGTTACTGTGCCTTTAAGAGAAACAAATTTTGTCAAAATTTGAAAAATAGTGAAAAAAGGCAGTAAAATAAACGAAATTTTTACAGTACATGTAATAAGGTAACAGAGCATTGCACCCACTTGCAAATGGATGATTAACCCCTTAATGCAAAAAACAGATAAAAAAAACGACATAGACGTTTTTAAAAACAGACACAAGAAAACTGCCACAGCAGAGCTGTGGATTACCTTCCCTATAAACGATTTTTGAAGTCTTTTTAGCCCTTTAGAAATGTCCTGTAGTATTCATGGGACTGCTGAGGGAATCTAGATGATTCATTTTGTAATTTTAACTGCGCCTCCCACTCATATTACAACAGTTGGAGGCTTCAGTTAACTGTTTCTATTCAAAATTTAAGCCAGCCATGTGGAAAAAAACTTAGGCCCCAATAAGTTTTATCATCAAACATATGTTAAAAAACGATTAAACATGCCAGCAAACGTTTTAAAACACATTTTTACAAGAGTATGTATCTCTATTAATAAGCCTGATACCAGTCGCTTTTACTGCATTTAAGGCTATACCAACATTACAGTGTTATCACCAATGTTCGTTAAAAAACGATTAAACATGCCAGTAAACGTTTTAAAACACATTTTTATAAGAGTATGTATCTCTATTAATAAGCCTGATACCAGTCGCTATCGCTGCATTTAAGGCTTTACTTACATTACTTCGGTATCAGCAGTATTTTCTTAGTCAATTCCATTCCTAGAAAAATATTTTACTGCACATACCTTATCTGCAGGAAAACCTGCACGCCATTCCCCCTCTGAAGTACCTCACTCCTCAGAATGTGTGAGAACAGCAAATGGATCTTAGTTACGTCTGCTAAGATCATAGAAAAAACGCAGGCAGATTCTTCTTCTAAATACTGCCTGAGATAAACAGCACACTCCGGTGCCATTTGAAAATAACAAACTTTTGATTGAAGAATAAACTAAGTATAAAGCACCACAGACTCTCACGACCTCCTATCTATGTTGAGGCTTGCAAGAGAATGACTGAATATGGCAGTTAGGGGAGGAGCTATATAGCAGCTTTGCTGTGGGTGACTCTTGCAACTTCCTGTTGGGAAGGAGAATATATTCCATAAGTAATGGATGATCCGTGGACTGGATACACTTAACAAGAGAAAAACAGTTTACTTTCAACTCATAATACAGGCACAACCCGACGCGTGCAAAAAGTTTACTTCTAGTACAGTTAACAATCGAGTGGGAGTGTTTACTAGACCTCCACTTGCTGCTGCCATCACCGGTTTGGCGTACGGTGGAAAGAAAGCAATGCGGTAGAAAAAGCCAGCAGGACTCACTTGTACAAGTAACAGTGATTCTCATGCTACAGGGAGTGCAGAATTATTAGGCAAATGAGTATTTTGACCACATCATCCTCTTTATGCATGTTGTCTTACTCCAAGCTGTATAGGCTCGAAAGCCTACTACCAATTAAGCATATTAGGTGATGTGCATCTCTGTAATGAGAAGGGGTGTGGTCTAATGACATCAACACCCTATATCAGGTGTGCATAATTATTAGGCAACTTCCTTTCCTTTGGCAAAATGGGTCAAAAGAAGGACTTGACAGGCTCAGAAAAGTCAAAAATAGTGAGATATCTTGCAGAGGGATGCAGCACTCTTAAAATTTCAAAGCTTCTGAAGCGTGATCATCGAACAATCAATCATTTCATTCAAAATAGTCAACAGGGTCGCAAGAAGCATGTGGAAAAACATAATTTATGCTTACCTGATAAATTCCTTTCTCCTGTAGTGTAGTCAGTCCACGGGTCATCCATTACTTATGGAATATATCTCTTCCTAACAGGAAACTGCAAGAGAATTACCCAGCAGAGCTGCTATATAGCTCCTCCCCTCACCTACCATACTCAGTCATTCGACCAAAGCAGACGAGAAAGGAGGAACCATAGGGTACAGTGGTGACTGGAGTTTAATTAAAATTTAGACCTGCCGTAAAAACAGGGCGGGCCGTGGACTGACTACACTACAGGAGAAAGGAATTTATCAGGTAAGCATAAATTATGTTTTCTCCTGTTAAGTGTAGTCAGTCCACGGGTCATCCATTACTTATGGAATACCAATACCAAAGCTAAAGTACACGGATGAAGGGAGGGACAAGGCAGGAACATTAAACAGAAGGAAACACTGCCTGAAGTACCTTTCTCCCAAAAATAGCCTCCGACGAAGCAAAAGTGTCAAATTTGTAAAATTTTGAAAAAGTGTGAAGCGAAGACCAAGTCGCAGCCTTGCAAATCTGTTCAACAGAGGCCTCATTTTTAAAGGCCCAGGTGGAAGCCACAGCTCTAGTAGAATGAGCTGTAATCCTTTCAGGAGGCTGCTGTCCAGCAGTCTCATAGGCTAAGCGTATTATGCTACGAAGCCAAAAAGAGAGAGAGGTAGCCGAAGCCTTTTGACCTCTCCTCTGTCCAGAGTAAACGACAAACAGGGAAGAAGTTTGACGAAAATCCTTAGTTGCCTGCAAATAGAATTTCAGGGCACGGACTACGTCCAGATTATGCAAAAGTCGTTCCTTCTTTGAAGAAGGGTTAGGACACAGAGATGGAACAACAATCTCTTGATAGATATTCCTGTTAGTAACTACCTTAGGTAAGAACCCAGGTTTAGTACGCAGGACTACCTTGTCTGAATGAAAAATCAGATAAGGAGAATCACAATGTAAGGCAGATAACTCAGACTCTTCGAGCCGAGGAAATAGCCATCAAAAACAGAACTTTCCAAGATAACAGCTTGATATCAATGGAATGAAGGGGTTCAAATGGAACGCCTTGAAGAACATTAAGAACTAAGTTTAAGCTCCACGGCGGAGCAACAGACTTAAACACAGGCTTAATCCTAATTAAAGCCTGACAGAAAGCCTGAACGTCTGGAACTTCAGCCAGACGTTTGTGTAGAAGAATAGACAGAGCAGAAATCTGTCCCTTTAACGAACTAGTAGATAAGCCCTTTTCATAACCCTCTTGTAGAAAGGACAATATCCTAGGAATCCTAACCTTACTCCATGAGTAACTCTTGGATTCGCACCAATGTAAATATTTACGCCATATCTTATGGTAAATTTTTCTGGTAACAGGCTTCCTAGCCTGTATTAAGGTATCAATAACCGACTCCGAGAAGCCACGCTTTGATAGAATCAAGCGTTCAATCTCCATGCAGTCAGCCTCAGAGAAATTAGATTTGGATGGTTGAAAGGACCCTGAATTAGAAGGTCCTGTCTCAGAGGCAGAGACCACGGTGGACAGGACGACATGTCCACTAGGTCTGCATACCAGGTCCTGCGTGGCCACGCAGGCGCTATCAGAATCACCGAAGCTCTCTCCTGTTTGATCTTGGCAATCAAACGAGGAAGCATCGGGAATGGTGGAAACACATAAGCCATGTTGAAGACCCAAGGGGCTGTCAGAGCATCTATCAGCACCGCTCCCGGGTCCCTGGACCTGGATCCGTAACAAGGAAGCTTGGCGTTCTGACGAGACGCCATGAGATCAAGATCTGGTTTGCCCCAACGACGAATCAGTTGAGCAAAGACCTCCGGATGAAGCTCCCACTCCCCCGGATGAAAAGTCTGGCGACTTAGAAAATCCGCCTCCCAGTTCTCCACGCCTGGGATATAGATGGCTGACAGGTGGCAAGAGTGAGACTCTGCCCAGCGAATTATCTTTGAGACTTCCAACATCGCTAGGGAACTTCTGGTTCCCCCTTGATGGTTGATGTAAGCCAAAGTCGTGATGTTGTCCGACTGAAATCTGATGAACCTCAGAGTTGCTAACTGAGGCCAAGCTAGGAGAGCATTGAATATTGCTCTTAACTCCAGAATATTTATTGGGAGGAGTTTCTCCTCCTGAGTCCATAATCCCTGAGTTTTCAGGGAATTCCCGACTGCTCCCCAGCCTAGAAGGCTGGCGTCTGTTGTTACAATCGTCCAATCTGGCCTGCGAAAGGTCATCCCCTTGGACAGATGTGGCCGAGAAAGCCACCATAGAAGAGAATCTCTGGTCTCTTGATCCAGATTTAGTAGGGGGGACAAATCTGAGTAATCCCCGTTCCACTGACTTAGCATGCACAATTGCAGCGGTCTGAGATGCAGGCGCGCAAATGGTACTATGTCCATTGCCGCTACCATTAAGCCGATTACTTCCATGCACTGAGCTACTGACGGGTGTGGAATGGAGTGAAGGACACGGCAAGCATTTAGAAGTTTTAATAACCTGGCCTCTGTCAGGTAAATTTTCATCTCTACAGAATCTATAAGAGTCCCTAGAAAGGGAACTCTTGTAAGTGGTAATAGAGAACTCTTTTCCACGTTCACCTTCCACCCATGCGACCTCAGAAATGCCAGAACTATCTCTGTATGAGACTTGGCAGTTTGAAAACTTGACGCTTGTATCAGAATGTCGTCTAGGTACGGAGTCACCGCTATGCCTCACGGTCTTAGTACCGCCAGAAGTGATCCTAGAATTTTTGTAAAGATTCTTGGAGCCGTAGCTAATCCGAAAGGAAGAGCTACAAACTGGTAATGCCTGTCTAGGAAGGCAAATCTCAGATACCGGTAATGGTCCTTGTGAATCGTTATGTGAAGGTAGGCATCCTTTAGATCCACTGTGGTCATGTACTGACCCTCTTGGATCATGGGAAGGATGGTTCGAATAGTTTCCATTTTGAATGATGGAACTCTTAGAAATTTGTTTAGGATTTTTAAGTCCAAGATTGGCCTGAAGGTTCCCTCTTTCTTGGGAACCACAAATAGGTTTGAATAGAATCCCTGCCCGTGTTCCGTCCGCAGAACTGGGTGGATTACCGCCATTAGTAAGAGGTCTTGTACACAGCGTAGAAACGCCTCTTTCTTTATTTGGTTTGCTGATAACCTTGAAAGATGAAATCTCCCCCGTGGAGGAGAAGTTTTGAAGTCCAGGAGATATCCCTGAGATATGATCTCCAACGCCCAGGGATCCTGGACATCTCTTGCCCAAGCCTGGGCAAAGAGAGAAAGTCTGCCCCCCACTAGATCCGTTTCCGGATAGGGGGCCCTCTCTTCATGCTGTTTTGGGGGCAGCAGTAGGTTTCTTGGCCTGCTTGCCCCTGTTCCAGGACTGGTTAACTTTCCAACCCTGTCTGTAACGAGCAACAGCTCCTTCCTGTTTTGGAGCGGAGGAAGTTGATGCTGCTCCTGCCTTGAAGTTACGAAAGGCACGAAAATTAGACTGTTTGGCCTTCGATTTGGCCCTGTCCTGAGGTAGAGCATGGCCCTTACCTCCCGTAATGTCAGCAATAATTTCTTTCAAGCCGGGCCCGAATAAGGTCTGCCCTTTGAAAGGAATATTAAGCAATTTAGATTTAGAAGTCACGTCAGCTGACCAGGATTTAAGCCATAGCGCTCTGCGCGCTTGGATGGCGAATCCGGAGTTCTTAGCCGTAAGTTTGGTTAAATGCACAACGGCATCAGAAACAAATGCGTTAGCTAGCTTAAGTGTCTTAAGCTTGTTGATTATTTCATCCAATGGAGCTGAGCGAATGGCCTCTTCCAGAGACTCAAACCAGAATGCTGCCGCAGCAGTGACAGGCACAATGCATGCGAGGGGCTGTAAAATAAAACCTTGTTGAACAAACATTTTCTTAAGGTAACCCTCTAATTTTTTATCCATTGGATCTGAAAAGGCACAACTATCCTCCACCGGGATAGTGGTACGCTTAGCTAAAGTAGAAACTGCTCCCTCCACCTTAGGGACCGTCTGCCATAAGTCTCGTGTGGTGGCGTCAATAGGAAACATTTTCCTAAATATGGGAGGAGGGGTAAAAGGCACACCCGGGTCTATCCCACTCCTTGCTAATAATCTCTGTAAGCCTTTTTGGTATAGGAAATACGTCAGTACACACCGGTACCGCATAGTATCTATCCAACCTACATAATTTCTCTGGAATTGCAACCGTGTTACAATCATTCAGAGCCGCTAATACCTCCCCTAGCAATGTGAGGAGGTTCTCTAGCTTAAATTTAAAATTGGAAATCTCTGAATCCAGTCTCCCTGGATCAGATCCGTCACCCGCAGAATGAAGCTCTCCGTCATCACGTTCTGCAAACTGTGACGCAGTATCTGCCATGGCTCTCATCTCATCCGCGCGCTCTATCCTTAACCCAGAGCTATCGCGCTTGCCTCTTAATTCTGGCAACTTAGATAATACTTCTGTCTTAACAGTAGCCATGTCTTGCAAAGTGATTTGTAAGGGCCTCCCTGATGTACTTGGCGCCACAAAATCACGCACCTCCTGAGCGGGATGCGAAGGTACTGACACGTGAGGAGAGTTAGTCGGCATAACTTCCCCCTCGTCGTCTGGTGATAATTTCTTTACATGTAAAGATTGACTTTTATTTAAAGTAGCATCAATGCAATTAGTACACAAATTTCTATTGGGCTCCACATTGGCCTTTAAACATAGTGAACAAAGAGATTCATCTGAGTCAGACATTTTTAAACAAACTAGCAATGAGACTAGCAAACTTGGAAATACTTTTCAAAATTAATTTACAAGCAATATAAAAAAACGTTACTGTGCCTTTAAGAAGCACAGAAAAACTGACACAGTTGAAATAACAATGACCAAAATAGTTATAGCAACCAAATTTTCACAGTAAATGTATTAAGTTAGCAAATGATTGCACCCACCAGCAAATGGATGATTAACCCCTTAGTACCCAAAAACGGATAACAATTATATAATTAACGTTTTTCTCACAGTCAAATACACTGTCACAGGACTGCTGTGCCTGATTACCTCCCTCAAAATGGATTTTGAAGACCCCTGAGCTCTCTAGAGACGATCTGGATCATGGAGGATGAAGTAGACAGATTGTGACTGAATTTTTCCTGCGCAAAAAAGCGCTAAAATAGGCCCCTCCCACTCATATTACAACAGTGGGGAAGCTCAGAAACTGTTTCCATGCAGAAAACAAAAATGGCCATGTGGTAAAAATCATGCCCTAATAAGTTTTATCACCAAGTACCTCACAAAAACGATTAACAAGCCAGTAAACGTTTTAAACATACATTTGAAAGTTATGTATTATTATTAATAAGCCTGCTACCAGTCGTTTTTACTGCAGTTAAGGCTCATACATTATTTCAGTATTAACAGTATTTTCAGAGTCAATTGCATTCCTTAGAAAAATACATTCAGTGTACACACACTCATCAGCCTAATACCAGTCGCTATCACTGCATTTAAGGCTGAACTTACTTTACAATGGTATCAGCAGTATTTTCTCAGTCAATTCCATTCCTCAGAAAATAAATTACTGCACATACCTCATTTGTTGCAGGGGAGCCCTGCATGCTATTCCCCTTCTCTGAAGTTACCTCACTCCTCAGATGAGAAACAGCCAGTGGATCTTAGTTACGTCTGCTAAGACCATAGAAAAAAAAAACCCAGGCAGATTCTTCTTCTAATGCTGCCTGAGAATAAACAGCACACTCCGGTGCCATTTAAAAATATCAAACTTTTGATTGTAGAAATAAACTAAGTTAAAAAACACCACAGATCTCTCACAGCTTCCTTTTTAGTTAGGCTGCAAGAGAATGACTGAGTATGATAGGTGAGGGGAGGAGCTATATAGCAGCTCTGCTGGGTAATTCTCTTGCAGTTTCCTGTTAGGAAGAGATATATTCCATAAGTAATGGATGACCCGTGGACTGACTACACTTAACAGGAGAAAACCAAGGCGCAAAATAACTGCCCATGAACTGAGAAAAGTCAAGCGTGCAGCTGCCAAGATGCCACTTGCCACCAGTTTGGCCATATTTCAGAGCTGCAACATCACTGGAGTGCCCAAAAGCACAAGGTGTGCAATACTCAGAGACATGCCCAAGGTAAGAAAGGCTGAAAGACGACCACCACTGAACAAGACACACAAGCTGAAACGTCAAGACTGGGCCAAGAAATATCTCAAGACTGATTTTTCTAAGGTTTTATGGACTGATGAAATGAGAGTGAGTCTTGATGGTCCAGATGGATGGGCCCGTGGATGGATTGGTAAAGGGCAGAGAGCTCCAGTCCGACTCAGACGCCAGCAAAGTGGAGGTGGAGTACTGGTTTGGGCTGGTATCATCAAAGATGAGCTTGTGGGGCCTTTTCGGGTTGAGGATGGAGTCAAGCTCAACTCCCAGTCCTACTGCCAGTTTCTGGAAGACACCTTCTTCAAGCATTGGTACAGGAAGAAGTCTGCATCCTTCAAGAAAAACATGATTTTCATGCAGGACAATGCTCCATCACACGTGTCCAAGTACTCCACAGCGTGGCTGGCAAGAAAGGGTATAAAAGAAGAAAATCTAATGACATGGCCTCCTTGTTCACCTGATCTGAACCCCATTGAGAACCTGTGGTCCATCATCAAATGTGAGATTTACAAGGAGGGAAAACAGTACACCTCTCTAAAGTGTCTGGCAGGCTGTGGTTGCTGCTGCACGCAATGTTGATGGTGAACAGATCAAAACACTGACAGAATCCATGGATGGCAGGCTTTTGAGTGTCCTTGCAAAGAAAGGTGGCTATATTGGTCACTGATTTGTTTTTGTTTTGTTTTTGAATGTCAGAAATGTATATTTGTGAATGTTGAGATGTTATATTGGTTTCACTGGTAAAAATAAATAATTGAAATGGGTATATTTGTTTTTTGTTAAGTTGCCTAATAATTATGCACAGTAATAGTCACCTGCACACACAGATATCCCCCTAAAATAGCTATAACTAAAAACAAACTAAAAACTACTTCCAAAACTATTCAGCTTTGATATTAATGAGTTTTTTGGGTTCATTGAGAACATGGTTGTTGTTCAATAATAAAATTAATCCTCAAAAATACAACTTGCCTAATAATTCTGCACTCCCTGTATATATCTCAACTAGATCCTCACCTAGAGTTTAGTCAAAACTGGTAGAAAACACAGGTGCCTCCATTCAGCCTAAGTAAGATTATCTAACCTGTGCAACGATTGTTGTCACCGTTGAGCCTAAATCCGGGTAGACACTCGCAGAGGAAGGAACCATCGGTGTTGATACATTTTCCACTGGGACCACAAGTAGATGCTATTTGACACTCATTGATATCTGGATGAGGGGAACAAAAAATAATATCAAAGTCAAAGAGGTAGAGGGGGACCATTTTCATTATCCACTTGTAATGAGAACACGTGACTTTTATGGTTTAAGCCAAGTGCTCGACAACGCTGTTTAAAAAGTTAGGAACCAGTAACAATATTTAAGAGCCAGCCAGTGGTATTTATATATAGATATATGGAGATTAACCCAAAAACTTAGGAGCCAGGGGTAGAATTCTAGGAGCCAATGGCTTCCTGGCTCCTGGGTTTGTCAAGCCCAAATTGTTGGTACCTGAAAACATAAAATATTTTGCCAACCAAGTATATAGTTACTCAGTGATTTAAAAGCACGATGCCCTTTATTGGTATTAGTTCTACAAAACAAAAGACAGAAGAGGAGAAAAGTTAGATTTTTACTTAAAGGGACACTGAACCCAAATGTTTTCTATCGTGATTCAGATAGAGCATGCAATTTTTAAGCAACGTTCTAATTTACTCCTATTATCAAATTTTCTTAATTCTCTTGGTATGTTTATTTGAAAAGCAAGAATGTAAATTTAGGTGCCGGCCCACTTTTGGTGAACAACATGGGTTGTCCTTGCGGATTGGACAGCACCAATAAACAAGTGCTGTCCATGGTTATGAACCAAAATTTGCTGGCTCCTTAGCTTATATTCCTTCTTTTTCAAATAAAGATAGCAAGAGAACAAAGAAAAATTTATAATAGGAGTAAATTAGAAAGTTGCTTAAAATTGCATGCTCTATCTGAATCATGAAAAAAAATTTGGGTTCAGTTTTAATGATTCAAATAGAGCATGTGATTTTAAACAACTTTCCAATTTACTTATTTTATCCAATTTGCTTCATTTTCATGGCATTCATTTCTGAAGGAGCAGCTATGCACTACTGAGAGCTATCTGAAGACATCTGGTGAACCAATAAAAAGAGGCATTTTTGTGCAGACACCAATCAGCAGCTACTGCCCAGTAATGCATTGCTGCTCCTGAGCCGACCCAGATATGCTTTTTAACTAAGGATACCAAAAGAATGTAGCCATTTAGATAAAAGTAAATTGGAAAATTGCTTAAAATCACATGTTCTGTCTGAATCATGAAAAACATTTTGGGTTTCATGTCCATTTAATGATGAACCTCTTTCTTCTCTTGTAGAGTGAACATCTCTGTAGGTTTTTAGTGAAGGAATATTTGTATTATGCCCCCTTGGAGAGTCTAATTAAACTTACACATTTTTTCAAATCATTAAAAAACATAATTTATGCTTACCTGATAAATTTAATTCTCTTGTGGTGTATCCAGTCCACGGATCATCCATTACTTGTGGGATATTCTCATTCCCAACAGGAAGTTGCAAGAGGACAGACACAGCAGAGCTGTCTATATAGCTCATCCCCTCACTGCCATATCCAGTCATTAGACCGAAAACAAGCAGAGAAAGGAGAAACCACAGGGTGCAGTGGTGACTGTAGTTTAAAATTAAAAAATACCTGCCTTAAAATGACAGGGCGGGCCGTGGACTGGATTCACCACAAGAGAAATAAATTTATCAGGTAAGCATAAATTATGTTTTCTCTTGTAAGGTGTATCCAGTCCACGGATCATCCATTACTTGTGGGATACCAATACCAAAGCTAAAGTACACGGATGAAGGGAGGGACAAGGCAGGTACCACTGCCTGTAGAACCTTTCTCCCAAAAATAGCGTCCGAAAAAGCAAAAGTATCAAATTTGTTGAATTTTGAAAAAGTATGAAGGGAAGACCAAGTCGCTGCCTTGCAAATCTGTTCAACAGAAGCCATTTTTAAAGGCCCATGTGGAAGCCACAGCTCTAGTAGAATGAGCTGTAATCCTTTCTGGAGGCTGCTGGCCAGCAGTCTCATAGGCTAAGCGGATTATGCTTCTTTGCCAAAAAGAATGAGAGGTTGCCGAAGCCTTTTGACCTCTCCTCTGTCCAGAGTAGACAACAAACAAAGCAGATGTTTGACGAAAATCTTTAGTAGCTTGTAAGTAAAACTTTAAAGCACGAACCATGTCCAGATTGTGTAATAGACGCTCCTTCTTTGAAGAAGGATTAGGACACAAAGACGGAACAACAATCTCTTGATTGATATTATTATTAGATACCACCTTAGGTAAAAACCCAGCTTTGGTACGCAGAACTACCTTATCTGCATGGAAGATCAGATAAGGAGAATCATATTGTAAGGCAGATAACTAGGAAACTCTACGAGCCAAGGAAATAGCTACCAAAAAAAGAACTTTCCAAGATAAAAGTTTGATATCTATGGAATGAAGAGGTTCAAACGGAACCCCCTGAAGAACTTTAAGAACCAAATTTAAGCTCCAAGGTGGAGCAACAGGTTTAAACACAGGCTTGATTCTAACTAAAGCCTGACAAAATGCCTGAACGTCTGGAACATCCGCCAGACGCTTGTGCAAAACAATAGATAGCGCAGAAATCTGTCCCTTTAAGGAACTAGCCGACAATCCTTTCTCCAATCCTTCTTGGAGAAAAGATAATATCCTGGGAATCCTGACCTTACTCCATGAGTAGCCCTTAGATTCACACCAATAAAGATATTTACGCCATATTTTATGATAGATTTTCCTGGTGACAGGCTTCCGTGCCTGAATTAAGGTATCAATGACTGACTCGGAGAAACCACGCTTTGATAAAATCAAGCGTTCAATCTCCAGGCAGTCAGCCTCAGAGAAATTAGATTTGGATGGTTGAAAGGACCTTGAAGTAGAAGGTCCTGTCTCAGCGGCAGAGTCCATGGTGGAAAGGATAACATGTCCACCAGATCTGCATACCAAGTCCTGCATGGCCACGCAGGCGCTATCAAGATCACCGATGCTCTCTCCTGCTTGATTTTGGCAATCAGACGAGGGAGCAGAGGAAACGGTGGAAACAAATAAGCCAGGTTGAAGGACCAAGGCGCTGCTAGAGCATCTATCAGCGTTGCCTTGGGGTCCCTGGACCTGGATCCGTAACAAGGAAGCTTGGCTTTCTGGCGAGATGCCATGAGATCCAGTTCTGGTTCGCCCCAACGAAGAACCAATTGTGCAAACACCTCCGGATGGAGTTCCCACTCCCCCGGATGAAAAGTCTGTCGACTTAGAAAATCCGCCTCCCAGTTCTCTACACCTGGGATATGGATAGCTGATAGGTGGCAAGAGTGAATCTCTGCCCAGCGAATTATCTTTGAGACTTCTAACATTGCTAGGGAACTCCTTGTTCCCCCTTGATGGTTGATGTAAGCCACAGTCGTGATGTTGTCCGACTGAAATCTGATGAACCTCATTGTCGCTAGATGAGGCCAAGCCTGAAGAGCATTGAATATCGCTCTTAGTTCCAGAATGTTTATTGGAAGGAGTGACTCCTCCTGAGTCCACGATTCCCGAGCCTTCAGGGAGTTCCAGACTGCACCCCAACCTAGAAGGCTGGCATTTGTCGTTACAATTGTCCAATCTGGCCTGCGAAAGGTCATACCTTTGGACAGATGGACCCGAGATAGCCACCAGAGAAGAGAATCCCTGGTCTCTTGGTCCAGATTCCGTAAAGGGGACAAATCTGTGTAATCCCCATTCCACTGACTGAGCATGCATAGTTGCAGCGGTCTGAGATGTAGGTGTGCAAACGGCACTATGTCCATTGCCGCTACCATTAAGCCGATTACTTCCATGCACTGAGCCACCGAAGGGCGAGGAATGGAATAAAGAACACGGCAGGAATTTAGAAGTTTTGATAACCTGGACTCCGTCAGGTAAATTTTCATTTTTACAGAATATATTAGAGTCCCTAGGAAGGAAACTCTTGTGAGGGGGGATAGAGAACTCTCTCTCTCGTTCACCTTCCACCCATGCGACCTCAGAAATGCCAACACTATGTCCGTATGAGACTTGGCAATTTGGAAGTTTGACGCCTGAATCAGGATGTCGTCTAAATAAGGGGCCACTGCTATGCCCCGTGGCCTTAGGACCGCCAGAAGCGACCCCAGAATCTTCGTAAAAATTCTTGGGGCTGTAGCTAACCCAAAGGGAAGAGCTACAAACTGGTAGTGCCTGTCTAGGAAGGCAAACCTGAGAAACCGATGATGATCTTTGTGTATCGGAATGTGCAGATAAGCATCCTTTAAATCCACTGTAGTCATGTATTGACCCTCCTGGATCATAGGTAGGATGGTACGAATAGTCTCCATCTTGAATGATGGGACTCTGAGGAATTTGTTTAAGATCTTTAGATCCAAAATTGGTCTGAAGGTTCCCTCTTTTTTGGGAACCACAAACAGATTTGAGTAAAATCCCGGTCCCTGTTCCTCCTTTGGGACTGGATGGATCACTCCCATAACTAGGAGGTCTTGTACACAGTGTAAGAATTCCTCTCTCTTTATCTGGTTTGCAGATAATTGTGAAAGGTGAAATCTCCCTTTTGGGGGGGGGAGCCTTGAAGTCCAGAAGATATCCCTGGGATATAATTTCCAACGCCCAGGGATCCTGGACATCTCTTGCCCACGCCTGGGCGAAGAGCGAAAGACTGCCCCCTACTAGATAATTACCGGATAGCGGGCCGTTCCTTCATGTTGTCTTAGAGGCAGCAGCAGGCTTTTTGGCCTGCTTACCCTTGTTCCAGGTCTGGTTAGGTCTCCAGACCGTCTTGGACTGAGCAAAAGTTCCCTCTTGTTTTGCATTAGAGGAAGTTGATGCCGCACTTGCCTTGAGGTTTCGAAAGGCACGAAAATTAGACTGTTTGGCCCTTGGTTTGGAGCTACAGAGAAGTGGAAGTATTGGCGCTTACAGCTAGGATAGATCTTATTATATGAAAATTCAAATGATAAAAAATATATATAGGTGCAATACACAATATAAGTCTATTAAGGGTCTCTAAGTATCTAGTTAGTCTGCTATATAATGACACAGCACTCTTGTAAAAATATCAAGAATATTTAATATAAATAAAGAACAATGTCTAAAATATCAAGCACATTCATAATAAGAATAGATGGGAAAGGGTATGCAGGGCAGTAGAACCTAACTCTAAAGACTAGCTCAAACAAGCAGATTACAATAGAGAGGTACAATGTCAAGTAGAGCAATTCCCTAGTTCTAAATAATAAGCAAAAAATACAAATGCTAAAAACGAGGAGATGTGGATAACCTAAGTAAGTGTAAATATAACGCTCAAACATATGTGTAAATATAACACTCAAACATAAAATCTGGACGACCAGTAGTACAGTTAAGGATAAAAGTACAAGTGTATAGCTAAAAGTGTTATAAGATATAGATTAGAAAAGTATAAAAAAGTCCCGTTCAGAGCAAATAATAAATATGCTCAGTCTTTTCTATATGCAACGTTGGTGTTGTATACCACCATAATATCTATTGGAGCTTGGTCTTTTTGCTTTATGCTCTCAAATGTAGTTGATCTTGCTCATCGAGTACTGGATCAAACTAGAACACATTTGAGAGTGGTACCTTGTATTTTGTTATTTGGAGTAGAGAAGGCGGCTGTCTGTAGTAAAGTTGATCGGTCCTTTTGGTCTCTGTCCAGTACACAGTCTGTGTCCGATAGCCGCCTCTTCAAAGTCACAGGAGCGGTGTAACCAGCTTAGGCTTTGCTGGCGTCTTCTGTTTCCGCACGGCAGATCACGTGACGCTGTGTCAGTCAGGTAGCGTGTAGCCGTATCAGCTGTCTTTGCCGGTGTCCGCGTACTCTCTGCTTTCAGTGAAAGCTGGGTTAGCCTTTTCGGAATCTGTGTGTCAAAGTTCCTCCTTCCTGGCTTACAGCTGTGGGCGAACTCTTTCTATAGGAGAAGTGGCAGCAATCCTCTTATATTATGAAAATAGAGGGTGAAATAAAAAAATGGCTCAAAGGTGGATGGTAGTTAACAACTTCAACGCGTTTCTCCCCTTCCTGGGGTTTTTTCAAGAAGTGGCCCTTGGTTTGGACCTATCCTGAGGAAGGGCATGACCTTTTCCTCCAGTGATATCAGCAATAATCTCCTTCAAACCAGGCCCGAATAGGGTCTGCCCCTTGAAGGGAATGTTAAGCAGCTTCGATTTTGAAGTAACGTCAGCTGACCATGATTTAAGCCATAGCGCTCTGCGCTCCTGGATAGCAAAACCAGAATTCTTAGCTGTTAGTTTAGTCAAATGAACAATGGCATCAGAAACAAAAGAATTGGCTAGCTTAAGTGCTCTAAGCTTGTCAAGTATTTCATCCAATGGAGTCTCTACCTGTAAAGCCTCTTCCAGAGACTCAAACCAGAACGCTGCAGCAGCAGTGACAGGCACAATGCATGCAAGGGGCTGTAGGATAAAACCTTGTTGAATAAACATTTTCTTAAGGTAACCCTCTAACTTTTTATCCATTGGATCTAAGAAAGCACAACTGTCCTCGACAGGGATAGTAGTTCGCTTTGCTAGAGTAGAAACTGCTCCCTCCACCTTAGGAACTGTCGGCCATAAGTCCCGTGTGGTGGCGTCTATTGGAAACATTTTTCTAAAAACAGGACGGGGAGAGAATGGCACACCTGGTCTATCCCATTCCTTAGTAATAATTTCTGTAAATCTTTTAGGTATTGGAAAAACATCAGTACACACCGGCACTGCATAGTATTTATCCAGTCTACACAATTTCTCTGGCACTGCAATTGTATCACAGTCATTCAGAGCAGCTAAAACCTCCCTGAGTAACACGCGGAGGTGTTCAAGCTTAAATTTAAATGTAGAAATATCAGAATCAGGTTGCATCATCTTCCCCGAGTCAGAAATATCACCCACAGAAAGAAGCTCTCCTTCAGCTTCTGCATATTGTGAGGCAGTATCAGACATAGTTCTTAAAGCGTCAGTATGCTCTGTATTTCGTCTAACTCCAGAGCTATCTCACTTTCCTCTAAATACAGGTAGTCTGGCTAATACCGCTGACAGTGTATTATCCATGACTGCCGCCATGTCTTGTAAAGTAAACGCTATGGGCGCCCTGGATGTACTTGGCGCCATTTGAGCGTGAGTCCCTTGAGTGGGAGTCAAAGGATCTGACACGTGGGGAGAGTTAGTCGGCATAACTTCCCCCTCGTCAGATTCCTCTGGTGATAAAATTTTTAAAGACAGAATATGATCTTTATTGCTTAAAGTGAAATCAGTACATTTGTTACACATTCTAAGAGGGGGTTCCACCATGGCTTTTAAACATAATGAACAAGGAGTTTCCTCTATGTCAGACATGTTTATACAGACTAGCAAGCTTGGAAAACACTTTAAATCCTCAGGAAACTGTTTCTAGGCAAATTTAAGCCAGCCATGTGGAAAAAAACTAGGCCCCAATAAAGTTTTATCACCAAAGTATATATAAAAACGTTTAAACATGCCAGCAAATGTTTTATATTGTATTACGTCAGAAAGTAAGCATGATACCAGTCGCTATTAAATCACTGTATTCAGGCTTACCTTACATAAATTTGGTATCAGCAGCATTTTCTAGCCTTCACATCTTCTAGAAAAATATTAACTGCACATAACTCATAGCAGGATAACCTGCACGCCATTCCCCCGCTGAAGTTATCTCTCACTTCAGTCATGTGTGAGAACAGCAATGGATCTTAGTTACAACCTGCTAAGATCATAGAAATCCAAGGCAGATTCTTCTATTTTCCTGCCTGGAACAAAATAGCACAACTAGCACTATTTAACCCCTTAATGACCGGACCATTTTTCAATTTTCTTACCCTTAATGACAATGGCTATTTTTACATTTTTGCAGTGTTTGTGTTTAGCTGTAATTTCCCTCTTACTCATTTACTGTACCCACACATATTATATACCGTTTTTCTCGCCATTAAATGGACTTTCTAAAGATACCATTATTTTCATCATATCTTATAATTTACTAAAAAAAAAAATAATAAAATATGGGGAAAAAATGGAAAAAAACACACTTTTTCTAACTTTGACCCCCTCTGTTACACATCTCCAATTGCCAAAAAACACCCATGCTAAATAGTTTCTAAATTTTGTCCTGAGTTTAGAAATACCCAATGTTAACATGTTCTTTGCAAGTTATAGGGCAATAAATACAAGTAGCACTTCGCTATTTCCAAACCACATTTTTTCAAAATTAGCGCTAGTTACATTGGAACCCTGATATCTGTCAGGAATACCTGAATATCCCTTGATATGTATATATTTTTTTTAGAAGACAACCCAAAGTATTGATCTAGGCCCATTTTGGTATATTTCATGCCACCATTTCACCACCAAATGCGATAAAAAAAAAAAGTTCACTTTTTCACAAAATTTGTAACAAACATTAGGTTTCCCACTGAAATTATTTACAAACAGCTTCTGCAATTATGGCACAAATGGTTGTAAATGCTTCTCTGGGATCCCCTTTTTTCAGAAATAGCAGACTTATATGGCTTTGGGGTTGCTTTTTGGTAATTAGAAGGCCGCTAAATGCCGCTGCGCACCACACGTGTTTTATGCCCAGCAGTGAAGGGGTTAATTAGGGAGCTTGTAGGGTTAATTTTAGCTTTAGTGTAGTGTAGTAGACAACCCCAAGTATTGATCTAGGCCCATTTTGGTATATTTTATGCCACCATTTCACCGCCAAATGCGAGCAAATAAAAAAAAAAAAAACTTTACATTTTTCACAATATTAGGTTTCTCACTGAAATTATTTACAAACAGCTTGTGCTATTATGGCAGAAATTGTTGTAAAAGCTTCTCTGGGATCCCCTTTGTTCAGAAATAGCAGACTTATATGGCTTTGGGGTTGCTTTTTGGTAATTAGAAGGCCGCTAAATGCTGCTGCGCACCACACGTTAATTATGCCCAGCAGTGAAGGGGTTAAATTAGGTAGCTTGTAGGGAGCTTGCAGGGTTAATTTTAGAGATCAGCCTCCCACCTGACACATCCCACCCCCTGATCCCTCCCAAACAGCTCTCTTCCCTCCCCCACCCCACAATTGTTCCCGCCATCTTAAGTACTGGCAGAAAGTCTGCCAGTACTAAATAAGAGGTTTTTTTTTTTTTTAAATAAAAATGATAAAATATTTTAGCTGTGATGGACCCCTGCCTTAGCCCCAACCTCCCTGATCCCCCCTCCAGCTCTCTAACCCTCTCCCCTACCTAATTACCGCCATCTTGGGTACTGGCAGCTGTCTGCCAGTACCCAGTTTGGCCCCAAAAAAACCCCAAAAAGTATTATTTTATTTTTTGCTTAAAAACTATTTCTGTAGTGTAGCAGCCCCCCCACAATTCCCCCACCCCCACCTCCTCCCCCTCCCAGATCCTTTTATATTTTAAAAAAAAAAATTCCCTTTTTTTCCCCCTTTCTGCCCTCATTCATTGGTGTCAGTGTGGCTAATGGGTGCACGTGCATGCGCACATGCACCCTCACCCCTCGTGCACGTGCATCGTGCACGCACCCTCACACCCGGCGGACACTGGCACCATCGCTACCGGTGCAGAGAGGGCCACAGAGTGGCTCTCTCTGCATCGGAGGCTTGTAAAGTGGTATTGCAGGATGCCTCCATATCGAGGCATCACTGCAATACCCTCAGAGCTGCTGGAAGCATTTGTGATCGCTTCCAGCACTCTGTTAGACAACTGACGTACCAGGTACGTCCATTGTCATTAACTGTTAATTTTGAATGACGTACCTGGTACGTCAGTTGTCATTAAGGGGTTAAAAATAATAAACTCTTGATTGAAGCAAAATAACAGCTACATTTCACCACTTATCTCTTACTACCTCCATGCTTGTTGAGAGTTGCAAGAGAATGACTGGATATAGCAGTGAGGGGAGGAGCTATATAGACAGCTCTGCTGTGGGTGTCCTCTTGCAACTTCCTGTTGGGAATGAGAATATCCCACAAGTAATGGATGATCCGTGAACTGGATACACCTTACAAGAGAAATATTTGTTTAAAAATAGTGGCAAAATATTTGTTTTAACCAATCAGAAAATGGGAGGGTTTAGAGATGACAAGAAACCATTATAGAACAATATTTTATTAACAACAGTATACAAACCGCAACCTACCCACGCAACGTCTGTTCTGGAGTCTGTACCCGGGACGGCACTGTCTGCATTGGAAGGACCCTGGTGTGTTCAGGCATTCTTGTCCAGCACATGCCCCTGGATTCTCACACTCATTGACATCTATTGAAAGAGATGTCAGTTAACCACAGGGAGGATCTGCTAAATAAACCTAAATGTACTAATGACAGTGACATGTTTATGTGCTCAGTCCCTGCTAGGACTAAAGTGTACTAATGACAGTGATATGTTTATAGGCTCAATACCTGTAGGGTTAAAGTGTACTAATGACAGTGACATGTTTATGTGCTCAGTCCCTGCTAGGACTAAACTGTACTAATGACAGTGACATGTTTATGTGCTCAGTCCCTGCTAGGACTAAAGTGTACTAATGACAGTGACATGTTTATGTGCTCAGTCCCTGCTAGGACTAAAGTGTACTAATGACAGTGACATGTTTATGTGCTCAGTCCCTGCTAGGACTAAAGTGTACTAATGACAGTGACATGTTTATGTGCTCAGTCCCTGCTAGGACCAGAGTGCACTAATGACAGTGACATGTTTATGTGCTCAGTCCCTGCTAGGACTAAAGTGTACTAATGACAGTGACATGTTTATGTGCCCAGTCCCTGCTAGGACTAAAGTATACTAATGACAGTGACATGTTTATGTGCTCAGTCCCTGCTAGGACTAAAGTGTACTAATGACAGTGACATGTTTATGTGCTAAGTCCTGCTAGGACTAAAGTGTACTAATGACAGTGACATATTTATGGGCTCAGTCCCTGCTAGGACTAAAGTGTACTAATGACAGTGACATGTTTATATGCTCAGTCCCTGCTAGGACTAAAGTGTACTAATGACAGTGACATGTTTATGTGCTCAGTCCCTGCTAGGACTAAAGTGTACTAATGACAGTGACATGATTATGGGCTCAGTCCCTGCTAGGACTAAAGTGTACTAATGACAGTGACATGTTTATGTGCTCAGTCCCTGCTAGGACTAAAGTGTACTAATGACAGTGACATGTTTTTTTTTTTTGTTTTTTTTTTATATTTTTATTTATGATCCAAAAAATATAAATACAACGCCGCTCAATCGGGCTTCTCTTTCATCTCGCAGGATGTTTTACCTTTTATATACAGTAAGGAAAAAAAAATAAACAATTACTGACCTCTCATTTGGGTCATAATTCCACCTCGCAGGGTGTTTTGCACCTTTCAAACATAAATAACATAAAGCCCTTCATAACCTAAGCATATTTCATTATGTTCTTTTTACCGCCCTTCAATCAATACTATAAAAAATAAAAATCATCCTGTATTCTGATATTATAATTTTTGGATTTTCAATTCCACCTGATCCCATGCCGTTGACAAGCTATGTCAACGGCTAAACCTAAAAAACCATATCTAAACAAAAAAAAAAAAAAATAGAACAAAACAAAAACCACAACAAACAAACAAACAAAAATAAAATTATATTTGTTTGCCATTCCCACCTGCCCTCTATCTAAGCTTCAACTTCAGCTAAATTCCTATAAGGATACAAGAACTGTTTCTGCAGAGTAACAGACAATGAGTGTATCAATTTCCCCCATTTATTCATGTATTCTATATTTGCATTCTCATCGATATTCTGTTCATCATATTGTTAAATAACTGCCTGTTTTATCAAGAAGTTCTTCCATTCTACAAAACTAGGTTTTTTACTATCTTTCCAGTTTTTAAAAATTATACTCCTCGCCGCTAGTACCGAGATATATATAAATTTCCAGTCTCTCCCTAATTCTTTAGATCTTGGAAGAAACAGCACTTGTTCTAACTCAATGTTGCTGGGTCTCTTTAAGATCTTATCCAACCAATACTTGATTTTAAGCCAGAATTGTCTAAGGAACATTCCCAAATCATATGTATCAAGTCAGCTGCGTATTTACTACATTTTGGACATTTATTAAACTGTGTATTGCCCCATTCTGCTCCTTTCTTAGGGGTGTAATACGTTCTGTATAATAGTTCAAGTGTGCCTCTCTCCAAGTTATAGGCTCAGTCCCTTCTAGGACTAAAGTGCACTAATGACAGTGACATGTTTATGTGCTCAGTCCCTGCTAGGACTAAAGTGTACTAATGACAGTGACATGTTTATGTGCTCAGTACCTGCTAGGACTAAAGTGTACTAATGACAGTGACATGTTTATGTGCTCAGTACCTGCTAGGACTAAAGTGTACTAATGACAGTGACATGTTTATGTGCTCAGTACCTGCTAGGACTAAAGTGTACTAATGACAGTGACATGTTTATGTGCTCAGTACCTGCTAGGACTAAAGTGTACTAATGACAGTGACATGTTTATGTGCTCAATCCCTGCTAGGACTAAAGTGTACTAATGACAGTGACATGTTTATGTGCTCAGTCCCTGCTAGGACTAAGGTGTACTAATGACAGTGACATGTTTATGTGCTCAGTCCCTGCTAGGACTAAAGTGTACTAATGACAGTGACATGTTTATGTGCTCAGTCCCTGCTAGGACTAAAGTGTACTAATGACAGTGATATGTTTATAGGCTCAGCCCCTGCTAGGACTAAAGTGTACTAATGACAGTGACATGTTTATGTGCTCAATCCCTGCTAGGACTAAAGTGTACTAATGACAGTGACATGTTTATGTGCTCAGTCCCTGCTAGGACTAAGGTGTACTAATGACAGTGACATGTTTATGTGCTCAGTCCCTGCTAGGACTAAGGTGTACTAATGACAGTGACATGTTTATGTGCTCAGTCCCTGCTAGGACTAAGGTGTACTAATGACAGTGACATGTTTATGTGCTCAGTCCCTGCTAGGACTAAAGTGTACTAATGACAGTGACATGTTTATGTGCTCAGTCCCTGCTAGGACTAAAGTGTACTAATGACAGTGACATGTTTATGTGCTCAGTCCCTGCTAGGACTAAAGTGCAATAATGACAGTGACATGTTTATGTGCTCAGTCCCTGCTAGGACTAAAGTGTACTAATGACAGTAACATGTTTATGTGCTCAGTACCTGCTAGGACTAAAGTGTACTAATGACAGTGACATGTTTATGTGCTCAGTCCCTGCTAGGACTAAAGTGTACTAATGACAGTGACATGTTTATGTGCTCAGTCCCTGCTAGGACTAAAGTGTACTAATGACAGTGACATGTTTATGGGCTCAGTCCCTGCTATGACCAATGTATTCCAATGACAGTGACATACTTATGGTGATGAATAATAATATATATTTACCAATGCAGTCATTGCCCTGTGGGGTCAGCCTATAACCGATGGAACAGGTGCAGCGGAAACTTCCTGGGGTATTCTGGCATCTCCCAGAACCACAGGCACGTGGTGTCTGCCTACATTCATCTGTGTCTGTAAGAGGAAGAAATTTAAGCCAATCTCATACAAACTTATCTGTAGGATGGAGTTTATTGTTCTTCTTGGCAATTCTCCAAAAATAACTATAATAATGAGCATTCTAAGCCTTAAATTACAGCAATTCCACAATTTTTACACTTTAATTGGAAAATAACTAATTTGCTACAGGTTAAAAAAAAACTGTAGTTAGGCAGTTCTCACGAAGTTACAGTAATTTGGCTTTTTTGCTCTCCATTGAAGCCTATGGAACAATACGTTAACACGGTCGCAATATTCTAATCTTGTCTTTTTGCACGTGTGGGGTAAGCGCGAGGGAAAATGTTTTACTTTCAACTTGTAACACACTCGCAAAAAGCTGAAGTGAAGTGCAGTTAGTGAGCGAGCGGGAGCGATAAATAGCGCGCCACTTGTAATCTAGCTCAATCAATGACTGATACCTGTGCTGCAGCAAAAGTTGTAAAATTTCAGTAGCTAATTATACTTGAGATTGTTAGATTTTTGCCAACATTTTTTGTCTCCTTATCAGCATTCAGATAGGGATGATGTGCAAGTTAATCTTGCCAAGTACACATTCTGTCTCCTTTTCGAAATTTTTAAAAGATAGGCGATGTCCTGAATGGAATGTGGGAAGTAGAGAAGTAAACAGATTTTTCTTTTATCTGACATTAAATTAATGCAGCTTGTTTTGTCAGCTGATTATGGGCCAGATTACAAGTGGAGCGTAAACTATCGCTTTGCAAGGGCGATATTTGGCTCCACTTAGTAATACCAGCACACGCAAATGTGCGCTGGTATTACAAGTTAGGTGCAAAGCGAACACGACCTGGCATTCGCATTTCATGGAAGCAATGGGAGCCTCGTTCTCATGCCGTCAGATACGGCATGAGAACCTAGCGCAGCAAAGTGGGTAAGTCGCACAGCGATGGGCAGCAAATGTTAAATATAAATGTATATGATTATATACATATTCAAAGATATAGAACCGCACTCTCTGGACTTGTAGCAAACAAAAATGTATTTTGTGCAGCGACATTTCATCAGACCAGACATTTTTGTTTGCTACAAGTCCAGAGAGTGCGGTTCTATATCTTTGAAAGTGAATATCTATGCTCCTGACACTTTGGCACATTATACAGAAGGTGAGCATGCAAATCGCAATAACTCATTGATTATAAACATATATATGTTTGTGTTAATATGTGAATATACACATATTAACTCAAATATATATGTATATAAGGCATATACATATATATTTACAGGGAGCACCCAGTTCCCCATAGACCCACACCCACCAACTTTTACCCCTTATAACTGCTTTCTGCAGTTACTTTATTAAAAAATAAAGATGCTACAACAAGGTAGCAGTTCCAGCATTTAAATAAATCAGGAGAGGATTAGAACGTTAAAACATCCATTTTATTAAATGCATCCATTAAAAGATCCAAAGGGCACAGCAAACAGGCACTGCAGCTGACGTGTTTCCTGCCTCAAGGGCACTTCATCAGAGCTGGGAAACAGGCGTATCTGCAGGTAATAAATTGCAAAGGGAGGTGTCGGTTTTTAGACCAATCATAATATTTGTGGTCTGATTAAACATATTTAACCCTCGTAGTACTTCTACATTTGCAATTGCGAATATGCATTTACCTTAAAGAAGAACATCAGAATACACATCATAAACATCGATACACTGTTAAAAACAATTTCATATAAATATACACACCTAATTTTGGAAGAGAAACACTATATGAAAATAAGGGTTCCTAAGTGTGTTAAAGGGACACTGAACCCAAAAATTTTCTTTCGTGATTCAGAAATTTTCTTAATTCTCTTGGTATGTTTATTTGAAAATCAAGAATGTAAGTTTAGATGCCGGCCCATTTTTGGTGAACAAACTGGTTTGTCCTTGCTGATTGGACAGCACCAATAAAAGAGTGCTGTCCATGGTACTGAACCAAACATTTGCTGGCTCCTTAGCTTAGATGCCTTCTTTTTCAAATAAAGATAGCAAGAGAACGAAGAAAAATTGATAATAGAAGTAAATTAGAAAGGTGCTTAAAATTGCATGCTCTATCTGAATCATGAAAGAAAAAAATTGGGTTCAGTGTCCCTTTAAATCTATGCATACAATTTTAATATATGTAGCATAACAACCTAGGATAAGGGGTACATATTTGCGAAAGACATTTTATAATAGGTTAGTACATATAATTGTATAAAAGATAAATGCACTATATATGTATACTTAAGTTACTATGTAACCCCTAGCACTGTTCACATTTAATGTTAAAAGAGGAATTTCAGACTGTAAAATATTGCACAAGAAGTTATTAGTGTAACCTAGCTACCTTTGATCAATAAACAATTTGACATCACTGATTTTATTGATTCCTAGAGGTGATCCAGTCTTAAGGGTATGAATCCAAAATACCTCTTTTCTACTTAACCCCTTGAGTGCTAATGACGGCTCTGAGACGTCACAGAGTGTCACACTCTGGTGCTAATGACGGCTCAGAGCCGTCACTAGCACTCTCCCAACTTGAGGGAGATCTGGGGGCTCCCAACCGCTCCTACCCCGGCGATCGGTGCTGCATAATGACAGGCATCGCCGGGGCTTCCCATTTTGCGTGGTGACGTCACGCACAATAACGTGATGACGTCACCGTGCAACTTTATTTAACATTAACAATGTTAAATATAGGAGCAGGGGGCATGCTGCTTAGAAACCTGTATCTCAGGCATCTAAGCAGCTACAGACCCCCAAGACCCACCGTTGGAAAGGTAATCGCCTAACCTTTCCAACAAAATATTAAATAAAAAACCTTTTAAAAAAGCCTTAGCACCCATGTTGGAAAGTGCTTAGCACTCAAAGGGTTGATGACCACAGGACGTTTCCATTTTCTGTCCGTTTGGGACCAAGGCTATTTTTACATTTTTGCAGTGTTTGTGTTTAGCTGCAATTTTCCTCTTACTCATTTATTGTACCCACACATATTATAATACCGTTTTTCTTGCCATTAAATGGACTTTCTAAAGATATGATTATTTTCATCATATCTTATAATTTACTATAATTTTTTTTATAAAATACGAGGAAAAAAAACACACTTTTTCTAACTTTGACCCCCAAAACCCCCATCTACAACCCCCAAAAAACACCCATGATAAATAGTTTCTAAATTTTGTCCTGAGTTTAGAAATACCCAATGTTTACATGTTCTTTGCAAGTTATAGGGCCATAAATACAAGTAGCACTTTGCTATTTCCAAACCACTTTTTTTCAAAAAGAAAATTTATGCTTACCTGATAAATTTATTTCTTTTACGATATTACTTGTGGGATTACGCCTCCTGGTCAGCAGGAGAAGGCAAAGAGCTCCACAGCAGAGCTGTATATATAGCCCCTCCCTTCCCTCCCCCTCCAGTTATTCGACTGAAGATAGGAAGAGAAAGGAAAGGCCAAGGAGCAGAGGTGACTGAAGTTTAACAAAAATAAAAACCTGTCTTTAGAAAAATAACAGGGTGGGTTGTGGACTCGTCATATCGTAAAAGAAATAAATTTATCAGGGAAGCATAAATTTCCTTTTCTTTTACCAGATATTACGAGTCCACGGATTTCATCCTTACTTGTGGGATACAATACCAAAGCTATAGGACACGGATGAAAGGGAGGGACAAGACAGGAACCTAAACAGAAGGCACCACTGCTTGAAGAACCTTTCTCCCAAAAACAGCCTCGGAAGAGGCAAAAGTATCAAATTTGGAAAAAGTGTGAAGAGAAGACCAAGTTGCAGCCTTGCAAATCTGTTCAACAGAAGCATAGTTTTTAAATGCCCATGAGGAAGCCACAGCCCTAGTTGAATGAGCTGTAATTCGTTCAGGAGGCTGCTGTCCAGCAGTCTCATATGCAAAACGGATAATACTCTTCAGCCAAGAAGAAAGAGAGGAAGCCGTAGCCTTCTGACCCCTACGTCTCCCAGAAAATACCACAAACAATGAGGATGATTGACGAAATTCCTTAGTCGGCTGCAAGTAGAACTTCAGGGCACAGACTACGTCCAAATTATGTAACAGACACTCCTTCTTCAAAGAAGGATTAGGACATAATGAAGGAACAACAATTTCCTGATTAATATTTTTGTTAGAAACAACCTTAGAAAGAAAACCAGGTTTGGTACGCAACACTACCTTATCAGAATGAAAAATAAGATAAGGAGAATAACATTGTAATGCTGAAAGCTCAGAAACTCTGCGAGCAGAAGAAATAGCAACCAAAAATAAAAAACTTTCCAAGATAACTTAATATCTATGGAATGCATAGGTTCAAACGGAACCCCTTGAAGAACTCTAAGAACTAAATTCAAACTCCAAGAAGGAGCAATTGGTCTGAACACAGGCCTGATTCTAGTCAGAGCCTGACAAAAGGATTGAACATCCGGAACATCTGCCAGACGTTTGTGTAGCAAAATAGAGCAGAAAGCTGTCCCTTTAAGGAACTTGCTGACAACCCTTTCTCCAATCCTTCCTGGAGAAAAGATAAAATCCTGGGAATCCTAACTACTCCATGAGAAGCCCTTGGATTCGCACCATAAAGATATTTACGCCATATCTTATGGTAGATCTTTCTAGTGACAGGCTTACGTGCCTGAATCAAAGTATCAATGACCGAATACGAGAACCCCCGCTTAGATAAATCAATCTCCAAGCAGTCAGCTGCAGAGAAACTAGATTTGGATGTTGGAAGGGTCCCTGAATGAGAAGCTCCTGCCTCAATGGAAGCTTCCAAGGCGGCAGAGAGGACATGTCCACTAGATCGGCAAACCAAGTCCTGCGAGGCCACGCAGGAGCGATTAGAATTACCGAAGCCCTCACCTGTTTGATCCGAGCAATCACCCGGGGAAGGACAGCAAACGGTGGAAACATACGCTAGGTTGAACGACCAAGGCACTGCCAAGGCATCTACCAGTTCGGCCTGAGGATCCCTTGACCTGGATCCTGGGAGCTTGGCATTCTGACGAGACGCCATCAGATCCAATTCCGGTCTGCCCCATCTGAGAATCAGAGTGGCAAAGACATCCGGACGGAGTTCCCACTCCCCCGGATGAAACGTCTGTCTGCTTAAGAAGTCCGCTTCCCAGTTGTCCACTCCTGGGATGTAGATTGCTGACAGATAACAAGAGTGAGCCTCCACCTATCAAATTAACTTGGATACTTATGTCATCGCTAAGGAACTCCTTGTTCCTCCCTGATGATTGATGTAAGCCACAGTCGTGATGTTGTCCAACTGAAAACGGATGAATTTGGCCGAAGCCAACTGAGGCCAAGCCTGAAGCGCATTGAATATTGCTCTCAATTCCAGAATATTGATTGGAAGTAGAGACTCCGACTGAGTCCACACACCCAAGCCTTCAGGGAATTCCAGACTGCACCCCAACCTAGCAGACTGGCGTCCGTTGTCACTATCACCCATGAGGGTCTGCAGAAGCACGTCCCTTGGGACAGATGATCCGGCGACAACCACCAAAGAAGAGAGTCTCTTGTCTCCTGATCCAGATCTATCTGAGGAGACAAATTTGCATAATCTCCATTCCACTGTCTGAGCATGCTCAATTGTAGCGGTCTGAGATGAAAACGAGCAAAAGGAATGATGTCCATTGCCGCCACCATCAATCCTATTACCTCCATGCACTGAGCCACTGATAGCCGAGGATTGGACTGAAGAGTTCGGCATGTATTCAGAATCTTTAACTTTCTGACCTCCGTCAAGAAAATTTTCATAGATATGGAATCTATCAGAGTTCCCAAGAAGGGAACCCTTGTCTGTGGAATTAGCGAACTTCTAGATTCACCTTCCACCCATGAGTCCTCAGAAAGGACAGAACAATGTCTGTATGAGATTTTGTTAGATGGTAAGACGCCTGGATCAGAAATATCGTCCAGATAAGGCTCCACTGCAATACCCTGCAGCCTGAGAACTGCCAGAAGGGACCCTAGAACCTTTGTGAAGATCCTGGGTGCTGTGGCCAACCCGAAGGGAAGAGCCACGAACTGGAAATGTTTGTCCAAGAAGGCAAACCATAGGAACTGGTGATGATCCCTGTGGATAGGAATATGAAGATATGCATCCTTCAAGTCCACAGTAGTCATATATTGACCCTCCTGGATCAATGGCAGAATTGTTCCAATAGTCTCCATCTTGTAGGATGGGACTCTGAGAAACTTGTTTAGACTTTTTAGATCTAAAATAGGTCGAAACGTGCCCTCTTTTTTGGGGACCACGAAAAGATTTGAGTAAAACCCCTGCCCCTGTTCCCATATTGGAACGGGACGAATTACTACCATAGTAGAGGTCTTTTACACAACATAAGAACGCCTCTCTTTTTATCTGGTCTACAATCGTGAAAGAAACCTCCCCCTTGGGAGAGAATTTTTGAATTCCAGTTGATACCCTTGGGACACGATTTCCAGTGTCCAGGGGTCCTGAACATCTCTTACCCAAGCCTGGGCAAAGAGAGAAAGTCTGCCCCCAACTAGATCCGGTCCCGGATCGGGGGCCACCCCTTCATGCTGTCTTGGTAGCAGCAGCAGGCTTCTTGGGTTGTTTACCCTTGTTCCAAGCCTGGTTGGGTCTCCAGACGGACTTGGCCTGAGCAAAATTCCCTTCCTGTTTAGCGGAAGAAGAGGGGACTCCTTTGAAGTTCCGAAAGGAACGAAAATTATTTTGTTTACCCCTTAGTTTAGCTGTTCTATCCTTAGGTAGGAGATGACCCTTCCCTCCCGAAATGTCAGAAATTATTTCTTTCAAGTCAGGCCCGAATAGGGTCTTTCCTTTGAAAGGAATAGCCAATAGCTTTGACTTAGATGACACATCAGCAGACAAAAATTTTAACCATAAAGCTCTACGCGCTAAAATGGCAAATCCGGCATTCTTAGCCGCCAATTTGGCAATCTGAAAAGTAGCATCCGTAATAAAAGAATTAGCCAGCTTAAGAGCCTGAATTCTATCTAAAATTTCCTCTAAAGGAGTTTCAGTCTTAAGAGACTCTTCTAAGGCGTCAAACCAGAAGGCCATCGCAGTGGTAACTGGTAAAATGCAGGCCGTTGGTTGTAAAAGGAAACCCTGATGAATAAAAAATTTCTTTAGAAGACCCTCCAATTTCTTATCCATAGGGTCTTTGAAACAACGGTCCTCAATAGGAATAGTTGTACGCTTAGCCAGGGTAGATATAGCTCCCTCCACCTTAGGGACTGTTTGCCAAGAGTCCCGAACAGTGTCAGATATGGGATACATTTTCTTAAAATTAGGAGAAGGTGAGAACGGGATACCCGGTCTCTCCCATTCCCGCGTAATAATTTCCGAGATTCTCTTAGGAACCGGAAAAACAGAGTAAGCAGGCACCTCTAAGAATTTGTCCATCTTAGACAATTTCTCTGGTGGTACCACAATAGAGTCACAGTCATCCAGAGTCGCTAAAACCTCCTGAAGTAACAGGCGGAGGTGTTCAAGTTTAAATCTAAATGACATGACGTCCGAATCCGTCTGAGGAAACACACTTCCCGCATCGGAAAGTTCCCCCTCAGACAGAAGTTCCCTGACCCCCAATTCAGATCCCTGTGAGGGTACATCGGAAATATCCAACAAAGCATCAGAGGTCGCAGTATTCACATTGACTTCTGTCCTGCTGCGTTTGCCCTGTAATATTGGCAACTTAGATAAAACTTCAGAGACAGTGGATGACATAACTGCAGCCACATCCTGCAAAGTGAAAGAAGCAGACGCCGTTGAAGAACATGGCGTCGCTTGAGCGGGCGTTAAAGGCTGTGACGCTGGGGGAGAAAGTTGTGGCATACCCTGAATCTCATTAGTCTGAGAGCAATCCTTAGGCATATCTTTATTAAAAAATATTTTCTCTTTACATTGCAAGACTCTCTCAAATGTAGCAGGGGGTTCCACAGTAGCATCTAAACACATAGCACAAGTATTTTGTTCAAGGCCATCCATACTAACAACCTGGACAAAAAGCAAGCTTGGTCAGAAACACCTAAATAAATATTGTAAATTTTTAGTGCGTGATACTAGGTCTTTAAAAAAACGTTTGATTGATAAAAGGCTTTATACGTTTAACAGCAGCAATAGTTTATGTATCCACTGCACGGGACTTCAGGGGGAAAAAAGGGCCAGACTTATACTAAGAAAAACTTCATTCACCACGCCGCAGCTCCGCTGGGGCTCCTACCTGCCCCCTCTTAACCGCTTAATTACTCAATTGCAGCGCACCCAATTTCGCTTAGAAACTCCTCTTGATCGCTCGATCACCAGTTAATGCAGGAGCCGTAAGGAGACACAACAGTAAAACCGCTCCCTGAATCCGCAGAGACGGAACTGCGCTGCAAAGCGCGCGAAACAAGGTCCCGCCCATCGTGGGCGTAAGAAAACAAAACAAATGCCGTGATGTATCGGGAGCCATATAATTTAAATAAATCAGCTCCGACTATCCCCAGCGTCAGCCACAGCCATACCTCAGTGCTTCTAGTAAATAATAAACACCAGAATGTCTAGGTATATAGATAGTATTAACATTTTAATCATATATCCCAGCGCTTCTATGTTCCAAAACAATAGAGTGTCTGGCAAGTTAAAGGGACACCTCAAAAAAAACTCAAGTATATTATCACGACAAGGAAGTTGGTTTCTTATTCAAGCTGTTTCTTATTCGTGAAATTCTGTTTCTTATTCATGGAAGTTGGTTTCTTATTCATTTTTTTGTCAGATTGCTTTAAATTGGCTTTAAAATAAAAATATAGGTTTTATTTAAATAATAATATGATTCATATAATATAGTTACACAGAGGTGGAATCCCTTTATACAACAATTGCATATACAAACTTGAAAAAAGGGAATACATTGGCACCAATACAAATATTACTATTTTAAATAAGTAACATATTTTCAAAGGGTTAATGACCATTGGGCCACAGATTTCACTATGAATATATACAGGGTAGATCCCCCTCCATGCCATGCAATTGTTTTTAGCCTGGCCCAATAGTGTTTTGGGCACAGAAATTGATGCCAACCCTGGCATAAGTGACATAATTCTCATTTTTGAATAAGTAACAGATATTTTCAAAGGGTTAATAACCATTGGGTCACTGATTTCTCTATGAATATATACAGGTTAGATCCCCCTCCATGCCATGCAATTGTTTTTAGCCTGGCCCAATGGTGTTTTGGGCACATACATTGATGCCAACACTTGCATAGGTGACTTAATTCTCATTTTTGAATAAGTAACAGATATTTTCAAAGGGTTAATAACAATTGGGCCATTGATTTCACTATAAATATATACAGGGTAGATCCCCCTCCATGCCATGCAATTGTTTTTTGCCTGGCCCAGTGGTGTTTTGGGCACAAAAATTGATGCCAACCCCGGCATAGGTGCTGTACTTCTCATTTTTGAATAAGTAACTGATACTTTCAAAGGGTTAATAACCATTGGGCTACTGATTTCACTATGAATATATACAGGGTAGATCCCCCTCCATGACATGCAATTGTTTTTTTGCCTGGCCCAGTGGTGTTTTGGGCATAAAAATTGATGCCAACCCCGGCATAGGTACTCTAATTCTCATTTTTGAATAAGTAACTGATACTTTCAAAGGGTTAATAACCATTGGGCCACTGATTTCACTATGAATATATACAGGGTAGATCCCCCTCCATGACATGCAATTGGTGTTATCCTCTCCCAGTGGTGTTTTGGGCACAAAAAATGATGCCAACACCGGCATTGGTGCTGTAATTACCATTTTTTAATAAGTAACAGATTGGGCCACTGATTTCACTATGAATATATACAGGGTAGATCCCCCTCCATGACATGCAATTGTTTTTAGCCTGGCCCAATGGTGTTTTGGGCACATAAATTGATGCCAATCTTGGCATAGGTGCTGTACTTCTCATTGTTTAATAAGTAACAGATATTTTCAAAGGGTTAATAACCATTGTGCCACTGATTTCACTATGAATATATACAGGGTAGATCCCCCTCCATGACATGCAATTGTTTTTTTGCCTGGCCCAACGGTGTTTTGGGCACAGAAATTGATGCCAACACTGGCATAGGTGCTGTACTTCTCATTTTTTAATAAGTAACTGTTATTATCAAAGGGTTAATAACCTTTGGGCCACTGATTTCACAATGAATATACACAGGGTAGATCCCCCTCCATGACATGCAATTGTTTTTATCCTCGCCCAGTGGTGTTTTGGGCACAGAAATTGATGCCAACACCGGCATTGGTGCTGTAATTACCATTTTTTAATAAGTAACAGATTGGGCCACTGATTTCACTATGAATATATACAGGGTAGATCCCCCTCCATGACACACAATTGTTTTTAGCCTGGCCCAATGGTGTTTTGGGCACAGAAATTGATGCCAATCTTGGCATAGGTGCTCTAATTCTCATTTTCAAATAAGTAACAGATATTTTCAAAGGGTTAATAACAATTGAGCCATTGATTTCACTATGAATATATACAGGGTAGATCCCCCTCCATGCTATGCAATTGTTTTTTGCCTGGCCCAGTGGTGTTTTGGGCACAAAAATTGATGCCAACCCCGGCATAGGTACTCTAATTCTCATTTTTGAATAAGTAACTGATACTTTCAAAGGGTTAATAACCATTGGGCCACTGATTTCACTATGAATATATACAGGGTAGATCCCCCTCCATGACATGCAATTGTTTTTAGCCTGGCCCAATGGTGTTTTGGGCACAGAAATTGATGCCAATCTTGGCATAGGTGCTGTACTTCTCATTGTTTAATAAGTAACAAATATTTTCAAAGGGTTAATAACCATTGTGCCACTGATTTCACTATGAATATATACAGGGTAGATCCCCCTCCATGACATGCAATTGTTTTTTTGCCTGGCCCAACAGTGTTTTGGGCACAGAAATTGATGCCAACACTGGCATAGGTGCTGTACTTCTCATTTTTTAATAAGTAACTGTTATTATCAAAGGGTTAATAACCTTTGGGCCACTGATTTCACAATGAATATACACAGGGTAGATCCCCCTCCATGACATGCAATTGTTTTTATCCTCGCCCAGTGGTGTTTTGGGCACAGAAATTGATGCCAACACCGGCATTGGTGCTGTAATTACCATTTTTTAATAAGTAACAGATTGGGCCACTGATTTCACTATGAATATATACAGGGTAGATCCCCCTCCATGACATGCAATTGTTTTTAGCCTGACCCAATGGTGTTTTGGGCACAGAAATTGATGCCAATCTTGGCATAGGTGCTCTAATTCTCATTTTCAAATAAGTAACAGATATTTTCAAAGGGTTAATAACAATTGAGCCATTGATTTCACTATGAATATATACAGGGTAGATCCCCCTCCATGCTATGCAATTGTTTTTTGCCTGGCCCAGTGGTGTTTTGGGCACAAAAATTGATGCCAACCCCGGCATAGGTACTCTAATTCTCATTTTGAATAAGTAACTGATACTTTCAAAGGGTTAATAACCATTGGGCCACTGATTTCACTATGAATATATACAGGGTAGATCCCCCTCCATGACACGCAATTGTTTTTAGCCTGGCCCAATGGTGTTTTGGGCACAGAAATTGATGCCAATCTTGGCATAGGTGCTGTACTTCTCATTTTTGAATAAGTAACAGATATTTTCAAAGGGTTACTAACCATTGAGCCACTGATTTCACTATGAATATATACAGGGTAGATCCCCCTCCATGACATGCAATTGTTTTTTTGCCTGGCCCAACGGTGTTTTGGGCACAGAAATTGATGCCAACACTGCCATAGGTGCTGTACTTCTCATTTTTTAATAAGTAACTGTTATTATCAAAGGGTTAATAACCTTTGGGCCACTGATTTCACTATGAATGTACACAGGGTAGATCCCCCTCCATGACATGCAATTGTTTTTATCCTCGCCCAGTGGTGTTTTGGGCACAGAAATTGATGCCAACAACGGCATTGGTGCTGTAATTACCATTTTTTAATAAGTAACAGATTGGGCCACTGATTTCACTATGAATATATACAGGGTAGATCCCCCTCCATGACACGCAATTGTTTTTAGCCTGGCCCAATGGTGTTTTGGGCACAGAAATTGATGCCAATCTTGGCATAGGTGCTGTACTTCCTGGCATTGATGCTGTAATTACCATTTTTGAATAAGTAACATATATTTTTAAAGGGTTAATAACCATTGTGTCACTGAATTCACTATGAATATATACAGGGTAGACCCCCCTCCATGACATGCATTTGTTTTTAGCCTGGCCCAATAATGTTTTGGGCACAGAAATTGATGCCAACCCTGGCATAGATGCTCTAATTCTCATTACAAACAACTTGTGCAATTATGGCATAAATGGTTGTAAACGCTTCTCTGGGATCCCCTTTGTTCAGAAATAGCAGACATATATGGCTTTGGCTTTACTTTTTGGTAATTAGAAGGCCGCTAAATGCCACTGCGCACCACACGTGTATTATGCCCAGCAGTGAAGGGGTGAATTAGGGAGCATGTAGGGAGCTTCTAGGGTTAATTTTAGCTGTAGTGTTGTGTAGTAGACAACCCCAAGTATTGATCTAGGCCCATTTTGGTATATTTCATGCCACCATTTCACCGCCATATCCGATCAAATTAAAAAAAACTTTAAATTTTTCACAATTTTAGGTTTCTCACTGAAATTATTTACAAACAGCTTGTGCAATTATGGCACAAATGGTTGTAAATGCTTCTCTGGGATCCCCTGTGTTTAGAAATAGCAGACATATATGGCTTTGTTGCTTTTTGGTAATTAGAAGGCCGCTAAATGCCTCTGCGCAGCACACGTGTATTATGCCCAGCAGTGAAGGGGTTAATTAGGGAGCTTGTAGGGTTAATTTTAGCTTTAGTGTAGTAGACATCCCAAAGTATTGATCTAGGCCCATTTTGGTATATTTCATGCCACCATTTCACCGCCAAAAGCAATCAAATAAAAAAAATTGTTCACTTTTTCACAAACTTTAGGTTTCTCACTGAAATTATTTACAAACAGCTTGTGTAATTATGGCACAAATGGTTGTAAATGCTTCTCTGGGATCCCTTTTGTTCAGAAATAGCAGACATATATGTATTTGGCGTTGCTTTTTGGTAATTAGAAGGCCGCTAAATGCCGCTGCGCATCACACGTGTATTATGCCCAGCAGTGAAGGGGTTAATTAGGGAGCTTGTAGGGAGCTTGCAGGGTTAATTTTAGCTTTAGTGTAGAGATCAGCCTCCCACCTGACACATCACACCCCCTGATCCCTCCCAAACAGCTCCCTTTCCTCCCCCACCCCACAATTGTCCCTGCCATCTTAAGTACTGGCAGAAAGTCTGCCAGTACTAGAATAAAGGGTATCTTTTATTTTCAAAAAAATTTTTTATAGCATATTTACATATGCTGCTGTGTAGGATACCCCCTTAGCCCCCAACCTCTCTGATCCCCCCCCCCAAACATCTCTCTAACCATCCCCCTCTGCTTTTTTGGGGGCCATCTTGGGTACTGGCAGCTATCTGCCAGTACCCAGTTTGCAGAATTTATTTATTTTTATTTTTTTCCCCAGTTTTTTTTTCTGTAGTGTAGCTTCCCTCCCACAGACCAACCCAACACCCCCTGATTTTTCGTTTTTTTTTTTTTGTATATTTTTTTTTTATAGCCACTGATCACTAATCATTATGATCCATATTTTCTGTAGTGTAGCGGTTCCCAGCCGCTCCCTCCCAACTGTGCACGTGCGCCCGTGCGCGCCCCCGGTTATCCCCGTCCACGATCCCGCCCCCTTCACATCACTGGGCCCATCGATGGCCGCCACCCGCCTCCCACGTCGGCTCCCACCCACAGAGTGGCTCTCTCTGCATCGGATGGCCATGCAGGGTTATTGCAGGATGCCTCCATATCGAGGCATCACTGCAATAACCGGAAAGCAGCTGGAAGCGAGCAGGATCGCTTCCAGCTGCTTTCCAGACCGAGGACGTGCAGGGTACGTCCTTGGTCGTTAACTGTCTTTTGTTAGAGGACGTACCCTGCGTGTAGGGTTGCCACCTCAGCCATGTTTTCCTGGACACTTATGAGTTACACATGCTGCAGGGTGTGCAGGGAGGAACATGTATTGTGTTTCTGGACAGCACTATTCATGTTCCTCCCTGCACACCCTACAGCATGTGTAACTTATAAGTGTTCTGTATTTTAAGGGACAGGTGGCAACCCTACCTGCGTGTCCTCTAAGTGGTTAAAGGGACACTGAACCCAATTTTTTTTCTTTCATGATTCAGAAAGAGCATGCAATTTTAAGCAACTTTCTAATTTACTCCTATTATCAAATTTTCTTCGTTCTCTTGCTATCTTTATTTGAAAAACATAATTTATGCTTACCTGATACATTTATTTCTCTTGTGATGTATCGAGTCCACGGATTCATCCATACTTGTGGGATATTCTCCTTCCTTACAGGAAGTGGCAAAGAGAGCACCCACAGCAGAGCTGTCAATATAGCTCCTCCCTTAGCTCCACCCCCCAGTCATTCGACCGAAGGCTAGGAAGAAAAAGGAGAAACTATAGGGTGCAGTGGTGACTGAAGTTTTTTAAATAAAAATATACTGCCTGTCTTAAATAAACAGGGCGGGCCGTGGACTCAATACATCACAAGAGAAATAAATTTATCAGGTAAGCATAAATTATGTTTTCTCTTGTAAGATGTATCGAGTCCACGGATTCATCCATACTTGTGGGATACCAATACCAAAGCTTTAGGACACGGATGAAGGGAGGGACAAGACAGGCACCTTAAACGGAAGGCACCACTGCTTGTAGAACCTTTCTCTCAAAAATTCCCTTTTCTGCCAGAGAGTAAATAGTACACACTGGTACCATTTAAAATAACAAACTTTTGCTTGAGAAAATAAAAACTAACAGTTTTGTCACCACACTCACTTTACCCTTCCTAGTACTTTAGAGTAGGCAAAGAGAATGGCTGGGGGGTGGAGCTAAGGGAGGAGCTATATAGACAGCTCTGCTGTGGGTGCTCTCTTTGCCACTTCCTGTAAGGAAGGAGAATTTCCCACAAGTATGGATGAATCCGTGGACTCGATACATCTTACAAGAGAAAAGAAGGCATCTAAGCTAAGGAGCCAGCCAATTTTTGGTTCAGACCACTGGACAGCACTTGTTTATTGGTGCTGTCCAATCAGCAAGGACAACCCAGGTTGTGAACGAAAATGGGCTGGCTTCTAAACTTACATTCTTTATTTCAAATAAAGATAGCAAGAGGATGAAGAAAAATTGATAATAGGAGTTAATTAGAAAATTGCTTAAAAACGCATGAAAGAAAAAATTTGGGTTCAGTGTCCCTTTAATGCCAAAAATATATCTCCTCCTCTAACACTCAGTGTTATTTGTGCTATCCTTTGGAATTTGAAGAAATTGTGAATTCCAGTATGTTTGGGAAAGTGTTTTGCCACCTGTGTCTTAGGGATTTCTGCTTCAAGTGAAAGCAAATGTTCCCTAATTCTATCCTTTAGAAATCTTGACGTGAGTCCTACATACTGAAAATTACAACATCCGCAAGTGATCAGGTAAACAACATCTGTGGAATTACAAGTAATTCTATCTCTGATTGTATATGTTTTGCCTGTGTTTGTGGATTTAAAGTTATCCCCAACTAAGGCATAACTACATTTACATGGTATTACACCACATCTGTAGAAGCCAGCTTTCTTACGGCTAGATTTAGAGTTTTGTCGGTAAAGACCCGCGTAGCTAACGCTGGCTTTTTTCTGGCCGCACCTTTAAAATAACTCTGGTATTGAGAGTCCACAGAATGGCTGCGTTAGGCTCCAAAAAAGGAGCGTAGAGCATATTTAACGCAACTTCAACTCTCGATACCAGAGTTGCTTACGGACGCGGCCAGCCTCAAAAACGTGCTCGTGCACGATTCCCCCATAGGAAACAATGGGGCTGTTTGAGCTGAAAAAAAAACCTAACACCTGCAAAAAAGCCGCGTTCAGCTCCTAACGCAGCCCCATTGTTTGCTATGGGGAAACACTTCCTACGTCTGCACCTAACACCATAACATGTACCCCGAGTCTAAACACCCCTAACCTTACACTTATTAACCCCTATTCTGCCGCCCCCACTATCGCTGACCCCTGCATATTATTTTTAACCCCTAATCTGCCGCTCCGTAAACCGCCGCTACTTACATTATCCCTATGTACCCCTAATCTGCTGCCCCTAACACTGCCGACCCCTATATTATATTTATTAACCCCTAATCTGCCCCCCACAACGTCGCCTCCACCTGCCTACACTTAATAACCCCTAATCTTCCGACCGGACCGCACCGCTATTATAATAAAGTTATTAACCCCTAATCCGCCTCACTAACCCTATAATAAATAGTATTAACCCCTAATCTGCCCTCCCTAACATCGCCGACACCTAACTTCAAACATTAACCCCTAATCTGCCGACGGGAGCTCACCGCTATTCTAATAAATGTATTAACCCCTAAAGCTAAGTCTAACCCTAACACTAACACCCCCCTAACTTAAATATAATTTAAATCTAACGAAATTAATTAACTCTTATTAAATAAATTATTCCTATTTAAAGCTAAATACTTATCTGTAAAATAAATCCTAATATAGCTACAATATAAATTATAATTATATTATAGCTATTTTAGGATTAATATTTATTTTACAGGTAACTTTGTATTTATTTTAACCAGGTACAATAGCTATTAAATAGTTAAGAACTATTTAATAGCTAAAATAGTTAAAATAATTACAAAATTACATGTAAAATAAATCCTAACCTAAGTTACAATTAAACCTAACACTACACTATCAATAAATTAATTAAATAAAATACCTACAATTACCTACAATTAAACCTAACACTACACTATCAATACATTAATTAAATACAATATCTACAAATAAATACAATTAAATAAACTAACTAAAGTACAAAAAATAAAAAAGAACTAAGTTACAAAAAATAAAAAAATATTTACAAACATAAGAAAAATATTACAACAATTTTAAACTAATTACACCTACTCTAAGCCCCCTAATAAAATAACAAAGACCCCCAAAATAAAAAATGCCCTACCCTATTCTAAATTACTAAAGTTCAAAGCTCTTTTACCTTACCAGCCCTGAACAGGGCCCTTTGCGGGGCATGCCCCAAAGAATTCAGCTCTTTTGCCTGTAAAAAAAAACATACAATACCCCCCCCAACATTACAACCCACCACCCACATACCCCTAATCTAACCCAAACCCCCCTTAAATAAACCTAACACTAAGCCCCTGAAGATCTTCCTACCTTGTCTTCACCATGCCAGGTATGACCGTCCATTCCAGGCTCCGATATCTTCATCTAAGCCCAAGCGGGGGCTAGACATCCATCATCCGACGGCTGAAGAAGTCCAGAAGAGGCTCCAAAGTCTTCATCCTATCCGGGAAGAAGAGTAGATCCGGACCGGCAACCATCTTCTTCCAAGCGGCATCTTCTATCTTCATCAGATGAGGACCGGCTCCATCTTGAAGACATCCACCGCGGACCCATCTTCTTCCGACGACGACTTCCCGACGAATGACGGTTCCTTTAAGGGACGTCATCCAAGATGGCGTCCCTCGAATTCCGATTGGCTGATAGGATTCTATCAGCCAATCGGAATTAAGGTAGGAAAATTCTGATTGGCTGATGGAATCAGCCAATCAGAATCAAGTTCAATCCGATTGGCTGACTCAATCAGCCAATCAGATTGAGCTCCCATTCTATTGGCTGTTCCGATCAGCCAATAGAATGCGAGCTCAATCTGATTTGCTGATTCCATCAGCCAATCAGAATTTTCCTACCTTAATTCCGATTGGCTGATAGAATCCTATCAGCTAATCGGAATTCGAGGGACGCCATCTTGGATGACGTCCCTTAAAGGAACCGTCATTCGTCGGGAAGTCGTCGTCGGAAGAAGATGGGTCCGCGGTGGATGTCTTCAAGATGGAGCCGGTCCTCATCGGATGAAGATAGAAGATGCCGCTTGGAAGAAGATGGTTGCCGGTCCGGATCTACTCTTCTTCCCGGATAGGATGAAGACTTTAGAGCCTCTTCTGGACTTCTTCAGCCGTCGGATGATGGATGTCTAGCCCCCGCTTGGGCTTAGATGAAGATATCGGAGCCTGGAACGGACGGTCATACCTGGCATGGTGAAGACAAGATAGGAAGATCTTCAGGGGCTTAGTGTTAGGTTTATTTAAGGGGGGTTTGGGTTAGATTAGGGGTATGTGGGTGGTGGGTTGTAATGTTGGGGGGGGTATTGTATGTTTTTTTTTACAGGCAAAAGAGCTGAATTCTTTGGGGCATGCCCCGCAAAGGGCCCTGTTCAGGGCTGGTAAGGTAAAAGAGCTTTGAACTTTAGTAATTAGAATAGGGTAGGGCATTTTTTATTTTGGGGGTCTTTGTTATTTTATTAGGGGGCTTAGAGTAGGTGTAATTAGTTTAAAATTGTTGTAATATTTTTCTTATGTTTGTAAATATTTTTTTATTTTTTGTAACTTAGTTCTTTTTTATTTTTTGTACTTTAGTTAGTTTATTTAATTGTATTTATTTGTAGATATTGTATTTAATTAATGTATTGATAGTGTAGTGTTAGGTTTAATTGTAGGTAATTGTAGGTATTTTATTTAATTAATTTATTGATAGTGTAGTGTTAGGTTTAATTGTAACTTAGGTTAGGATTTATTTTACAGGTAGTTTTGTAATTATTTTAACTATTTTAGCTATTAAATAGTTCTTAACTATTTAATAGCTATTGTACCTGGTTAAAATAATTACAAAGTTACCTGTAAAATAAATATTAATCCTAAAATAGCTATAATATAATTATAATTTATATTGTAGCTATATTAGGATTTATTTTACAGGTAAGTATTTAGCTTTAAATAGGAATAATTTATTTAATAAGAGTTTATTTATTTCGTTAGATTTAAATTATATTTAATTTAGGGGGGTGTTAGTGTTAGGGTTAGACTTAGCTTTAGGGGTTAATCCATTTATTAGAATAGCGGCGAGATTCGGTCAGCAGATTAGGGGTTAATAATTGAACTTAGGTGTCGGCGATGTTAGGGAGGGCAGATTAGGGGTTAATACTATTTATTATAGGGTTATTGAGGCGGGAGTGAGGCGGATTAGGGGTTAATAACTTTATTATAGTAGCGGTGAGATCCGCTCGGCAGATTAGGGGTTAATAAGTGTAGGTAGCTGGCAGCGACGTTGTGGGGGGCAGATTAGGGGTTAATAAATATAATATAGGGGTCGGCGGTGTTAGGGGCAGCAGATTAGGGGTACATAGCTATAATGTAGCTGGCGGCGGCGTGCGGACGGCAGATTAGGGGTTAATAAGTGTAGGTAGCTGGCGGCGACGTTGTGGGGGGCAGGTTAGGGGTTAATAAATATAATATAGGGGTCAGCGGTGTTAGGGGCAGCAGATTAGGGGTACATAGGTGGCGGTCAGCAAATTAGGGGTTAAAAAATTTTAATCGAGTGGCGGTGATGTGGGGGGACCTCGGTTTAGGGGTACAAAGGTAGTTTATGGGTGTTAGTGTACTTTAGAGCACAGTAGTTAAGAGCTTTATGAACCGGCGTTAGCCCAGAAAGCTCTTAACTACTGACTTTTTTCTGCGGCTGGAGTTTTGTCGTTAGATTTCTAACGCTCACTTCAGCCACAACTCTAAATACCGGAGTTAGAAAGATCCCATTGAAAAGATAGGATACGCAATTGACGTAAGGGGATCTGCGGTATGGAAAAGTCGCGGCTGAAAAGTGAGCGTTAGACCCGTTTTTGACTGACTCCAAATACCGGCGGTAGCCTAAAACCAGCGTTAGGAGCCTCTAACGCTGGTTTTCACGGCTACCGCCAAACTCCAAATCTAGGCCTTAGATAGCCAATCGCTTTTGTTGGTTTTACTGACATTTAGTGACATTAGCTCCAAAGTTCTTTGCAACCTTATCCCCTATAGTTTCTGACCTTAATTTTCTGAGACCTAATGGCTGATTATTTATTGCAATCCCATAAACGGGCTAGTTTGACTGTTTACGAACATGCGATAAATTAACGCTCCATTTGTAATCTAGCCCTATAAGTTTTTTATGTTTTTTTTTTCTTTTTTTCTTTCCCTTTCTTTCAAATCACACAAGTGCTTGCTAACCAGTTACAACCCTGTCTATATGGATGTGGTATGAATCTGCACTGTAGTCATACATGTGCAGTAGGAAAAGAGAGGAGGGAGAGTAATTTCTTCTTTTCTTCCCTTAAAGTGGTTTAGCACTGATTATTCTTAGGTAATTAATTATAATGCGTTAAAGAAACAAAATACAGGTAGCCCTCAGTTTACGCCGGGGTTAGGTTCCAGAAGGAATGGTTGTAAATCGAAACCGTTGTAAATTGAAACCCAGTTTATAATGTAAGTCAATGGGAAGTGAGGGAGTTAGGTTCCAGGCCCCTCTCAAAATTGCCATCAGTAACACCTAATACTTTGTTTTTAAAGCTTTGAAATGAAGACTTTAAATGCTAAACAGCATTATAAACCTAATAAAATAATCACACAACACAGAATATATAATTAAACTAAGTTAAATGAACAAAAACATTTGCTAAACAGCATTATAAACTTAATAAATAATCACACAACACAGACTTTACTTGCATTTTTCTGCAAACAGTTCTTTCTATGCATTCCAATCTGGACTGATTTATAGACAGGAAGATCTTGTTCCTTTGCAAGCTGCTCGATAGCTCAGGTCTGGTTAAACTGATTCATTTTAGCTTGCTTGGCTTGCATATCTTTGCTGTAACACAAGCGGACAGCTCCACCTACTGGCTATTTTAATCAATGCACTGCTTCTCAATGCTTTTCAATAGCAGTCACATGACTGAAAAAAAGGTTGTTATTCTGAAACGGTGCAAATTGAACCGTTGTAAACCGAGGGCCACCTGTAGTGTATAATCTCTGCTCTATAACTAAATATTAATATATATTTTCATATGCACATTCCTATGCATATATTTAAAGGGATATAATACTCATATGATAAATCACTTGAAAGTAAAAAGCTGACAAGACAATCACATGAACATCCCTATGTAAAAAAGAAGATATTTTTTCTCAATATTCCTTCTGTTCGCTAGAGCTACTCTTTTTATTGTCATCTGCATAATGAAAAAACAGCCAATCAGTGCTGAGGTCACATTTTACTTTAATGTGATCTTGTGGGATTGCAATATTTTATAGTGAACTTTCTTAAACTGAGGAGGGAAATAAACCGATGCAAGCTACGCTCCCTTGCAAGTCCCGGGACTAGCCTCCTGATTGGCTGCCTAAACTCCCTTTACAGGATTAGATTACGAGTGAATCCTCTAACAAACAATGGCAAGCGCTCCAGTATGATCCTCTCCCCTCTCCTCTGTGTTTCTTCTGACGATCTTCACGTTGCGCTACGTCACTTCCGGTTTCTGGTCCCACAGCAAAAGGACTCCTCCGGAAACTTGCAGCCAGCACGTCCAGTCCGGTGCTAACGAAAAAATAGGAAAGCAACACCCACGCTTCCCAGGCAAATAGATCCAGCAACAAAGGTTAACCCAGCACTCCAAGGTAAGTACACACCAGACTCCAATGCATAAAAGCAAAAATGTGTTCTTTATTCCAAAATTCAGCTTTAAAAACAGCAGCAAATATCAAGTCAGAGGGAAGTGGAAGTTCAGGTCACACATGTTTTGTCTAATAACGTAACTTCAATGACCTACAAGGTAAGGAACTACCATACACGTTTATATAGGGCAGAAACCCCCCCCTTCTCTAATTGGTATCAGGATTAAGAATTAACCCTTAGTTTAATAAGATACCTTTCTTTGTGTATTTTAGAAAACCTAATCTTGATAATGGCTACTTATTAACTTCTAAATAATAGGTGCATAAACATACAAACTTTATAATTCATAATACTGTTTTTATATATCTGACTTACTGATTAATTAACTGCAGTTTACTATATAAAACATCATATGTATAGTTAAGTAGCCATTATCAAGATTAGGTTTTCTAAAATACACAAAGAAATGTATCTTATTAAATTAAGGGTTAATTCTTAATCCTGATACCAATTAGAGAAGGGGGGGTGTTTTCTGCCCTATATAAACGTGTATGGTAGTTCCTTGTAGGTCATTGAGGAAGTTATGTTATTAGACGAAACATGTTTGATCTGAACTACCACTTCCTTTTGACTTGATATTTGCTGCTGTTTTGAAAGCTGAATTTTGGAATAAAGAACACATTTTTGCTTTTATGCATTGGAGCGGGTGTGTCCTTACCTTGGAGTGCTGGGATAACCTTTGTTGCTGGTTAGATTACAAGTGGAATGCTAACAGTTACGCACAAGTGAAAAGGGGTTTTTCACAGGTGTTTGTGCATATTGTTTTTTTTGCTCGTATTACAAGTTGAAAGTAAATGCGATCTCCTGAATGCAATTGAAGTTGGGTTAGAGCGACCTCAGAGCTCTGGTGAACTGTTTTGTGAAACAAAAAAGTGTCACAAAACACATCAAAAATACATTACAAAGTAAAGTTACACTCATAATAACACTATCTGATAAAAATTATTAAAAAAAGAAAATTTATGCTTACATGATAAATGTATTTCTTTTTTGACACGATGAGTTCACGGATCATCTTAATTACTAATGGGATATTCACCTCCTGGTCAGCAGGAGGCGGCAAAGAGCACCACAGCAAAGCTGTTAAATAGCTCCTCCCTTCCCTCCCACTCCAGTCATTCGACCGAAGTTAAGGTGAGAAAGGAAGAAACAAGGTGCAGAGGTGTCTGAAGTTTATAACATACAAATAACCTGTCTAAATAACAGGGAGGGCCGTGGACTCATTGTGTCAAAAAAGAAATACATTTATCAGCTAAGCATACATTTTCTTTTCTTTTTAATGACACAATGATTCCACAGATTATATTAATTACTAATGGGATTCAATACCCAAGCTAGAGTACACAGATGATACGAGAGGGACAAGACAGGGAACCTAAACGCAAGGCACCACTGCTTGAAGAACCTTTCTCCCAAAAGCGGCCTCAGCCGAAGCATAAGTGTCAAATTTATAGAACTTTGAAAAAGTGTGAAGAGAGGACCAAGTTGCGGCATTGCAAATCTGTTCCACAGAAGCTTCATTCTTGAATGCCCATGAGGAAGCAATGGCCCTCGTGGAATGAGCCGTAACTCTCTCTAGAGGCTGCTGTCCAGCAGTCTCATATGCAAAACGTATGATACTCTTCAGCCAGAAAGAAAGAGAAGTAGCCGTAGCTTTCTGTCCCCTACGGTTTCCTGCGAAAACCACAAAGCAGAAGATTGGCGAAATCTTTAGTCGCCTGTAGGAAAAACTTTAAAGCACGACCACGTCCAAATTGTGCAGAAGCCGTTCCTTCTGAGAAGTAGGATTAGGACACAAGGAAGGACCAACAATCTCCTGATTAATGTTCCGATCAGAAACAACCTTAGGAAGAAAACCTAATTTAGTACGTAAAACTACCTTATCTGAATGGAAAATAAGGTAAGGGGACTCATACTGCAATGCCGAAAGTTCTGACACTCTACGACCAGAAGAAATAGCAACAAGAAACAAAGCTTTCCAAGATAACAACTTAATATCTAAGGAATGCATAGGCTCAAACGGAGCCCCTTGAAGAACTTTGAGAACTAAATTCAGACTCCATGGAGGAGTAACTGGTTTGAACACAGGCCTGATCCTGACCAAGGCCTGACAAAATGATTGTACATCTGGAACATCCGCCAGACATTTGTGTAACAAAATAGATAAGGCCGAGATTTGACCCTTATGGGAACTTGTCGAGAAACCTTTCTCCAAACCTTCTTGGAGAAAAGACAGAATTCTAGGAATTCTAACTCTACTCCATGAGTAGCCCTTGGATTCACACCAATAGAGATATTTACGCCATATCTTATGGTAAACCCTACTAGTTACAGGTTTACGAGCCTGAATCATGGTCTCTATAACCGAGTCAGAAAAACCCCGCTTGGATAAAATTAAGCATTCAATCTCCAAGCAGTCAGTTTCAGAGAAACTAGATTTGGGTGAAGGAAGGGCCCTTGAATTAGAAGGTCCTTCCTCAACTGAAGTCTCCAATGTGGCAGAGATGACATGTCCAACAGATCTGCATACCAAATCCTACAAGGCCAAGCTGGTGCAATGAGAATCATCGATGCCCTCTACTGCTTGATTCGAGCAATGACCCGAGGAAGAAGCGCAAACGGAGGAAATAGGTATGCTAGACTGAAAGTCCAAGGAACCCGCCAGAGCATCTATCAGTTCCGCCTGGGGGTCCCTGGTCCTCGACCCGTATCTCGGGAGCTTGGCATTCTGTCAAGATGCCATGAGATCTAATTCCAGCTGACCCCACTTGAGAATCAGGCTGTAGAACACTTCCGGATGGAGTTCCCACTCCCCCGGATGAAAGGTCTGCCTGTTCAGGAAGTCCGCCTCCCAGTTGTCCACCCCTGGGATGTGGATCACCGACAGACAGCAAGAATGGGACTCCGCCCACTGAATTATCTTGGTTACCTCTGTCATCGCTAAGGAACTCCTCATTCCTCCCTGATGATTGATATAAGCCACTGAAGTTATGTTGTCCGACTGGAACCTGATAAACTGGACCGAGGCTATCTGAGGCCAGGCCAGAAGAGCATTGAAGATTGCTCTGAGCTCCAGGATGTTTATAGGAAGAACAGACTCTGACTGAGTCCAAACTGCCTGAGCCTTTAGGGAACCACAGACTGCTCCCCACCCTAGAAGGCTGGTGTCTGTTGTCACAATCACCCAAGATGGTCTGCGAAAGCAGGTTCCCTGGGAGAGATGATCCAGAGACAACCACCACTGAAGAGAATCCCTTGTCTCCTGCTCCAGTAGTATTTGAGGAGACAAATCTGCATAATCTCCGTTCCATTGCCTGAGCATGCTTAACTGCAGAGGTCTGAGGTGGAACCGAGCAAACGGGATGATGTCCATTGCCACCAACATCAGCCCGATTACCTCCCTGCACTGGGCCACTGAAGGCCGAGGAGTGGACTGAAGCACTAGACAAGTATCGATAATCTTTGATTTCCTGACTTCTGTCAGAAAAATCTTCATTAATAGGGAATCTAATATAGTTCCTAAGAAAGTTACCCTTGTATTTGGGAATAAGGAACTCTTTTCCAAATTTACCTTCCACCTGTGAGATCGCAGGAAGGATAACACCATATCCGTGTGGGATCTTGCTTGTTGTAATGATGGCGCCTGGACTAGGATGTCGTCCAGATAGGACGCCACTGCAACGCCCCGGAACCGAAGCACCACCAACAGCGATCTCAGAACTTGTGATGATCCCTGTGAATGGGAACATGCAGGTACGCGTCCTTTAAATCCACTGTTGTCATAAATTGACCCTCTTGGATCAAAGGGAGAATGGAACGAATAGTTTCCATCTTGAAGGACGGTACTCTGAGAAATTTGTTTAGACTCTTGAGATCTAAAATTGGCCTGAAGGTTCCCTCTTTTTTGGGAACCACGAACAGATTGGAATAAAATCCCAGACCCTGTTCCTGTACCGGAACAGGAACAATCACTCCCAGGTTGGAAAGTTCTCTTACGCAGTGTAAGAATGCCTCTCTAGATGTCTGGTATGCAGAAAATCTTGAAAGCAGAAACCTGCCTCTGGGAGGAAAACTTTTGAACTCTAACTTGTATCCCTGGGACACTATTTCTATTGCCCATGGATCCTGAACATCTCGAACCCAAGCCTGAGCGAAGAAGGAAAGTCTGCCCCCTACAAGATCCGGTCCCGGATCGGGAGCATTGCTTCATGCTGTCTTAGATTTAACAGCAGGCTTTTTGGATTGTTTTCCCTTATTCCAAGATTGATTGGGTCTCCATGCAGGCTTAGTCTGTTCTTGTTTGGAGGCAGTAGAGGAAGAACTTCCCTTGAAATTTCGAAAGGAACAAAAATTACTCTGTCGTCCTTTTTGTTTGTGTCTCTATCCTGAGGGAGAAGATGACCCTTACCTCCCGTGATATCAGAGATAATCTCCGACAGGCCAGGTCCAAACAAGGTTTTCCCCTTGTAAGGAATAGCTAGAAGCTTAGACTTAGAGGACACATCCGCAGACCAAGGCTTTAACCATAAGGCTCTGCGAGCTAGAATAGAGAAACCCGAAATCTTTGCTCCCAGTTTGATAACTTAAAGGGAAAGCATCTGTAATAAAGGAATTAGCCAATTTAAGAGCTTTGATCCTATCCTGGATTTCATCCAAAGAAGTTTCTTTCCTGATAGCATCAGACAGCGCATTGAATCAATATTCCTCCGCACTAGTGACGATAGCAATGCACACAGCTGGCTGCCATTGCAGGCCCTGGTGTATATACATCTTTTTGAGTAAACCCTCTAATTTCTTTTCCATGAGATCTTTGAAAGCACAACTATCCTCTATGGGGATAGTAGTTCTCTTAGCTAAGGTGGAAACGGCCCCTTCCACCTTGGGCACTGTTTGCAAATTTCCCTTGATGGAGTCGGCTATGGGAAACATCTTTTTAAAAATAGGAGATGGACAAAAAGGTAAACCCGGTCTCTCCCACACCTTAGTAATGGTCTCAGAAGCTCGGTCTGGGACTGGAAAGACATCTGTCGAGGAAGGAACCTCAAAATATTTGTTCAGTTTACTGGACTTTTTAGGAATAACGATTAACGAGGAGTCACTGTCATCCAAAGTAGCTAAAACCTCCTTAAGTAACAGACGGAGATGTTCTAGCTTAAATCTGAAAGATACCACTTCAGTGTCAGCAGGAGGAATTATACTGTCTGAATCTGAAATTTCCCCTTCAGATGCTACTACGGTATCCTCCTCTTCAGGCTTCTGGGAGGGGATCTCCAAAATAGTAACAACAGCGTCAGAGACCTCGCTTGCTGAATGTCTGATTTTCCTCTTACGCTTTCCCTGTAACATTGGAAAGGCAGACAGAGCATCTGAAATTGTAGAAGACATAAGAGAAGCGATGTCCCTCAGAGTAACTCCAGCTGGAGTTAGAGAGGAGACGCAGGGCACTGCATGTGAGGGCGGTAAAATCTGGGACACATGAGGAGAACATTGTGGCATATATTGAACCTCGTCATTAGACTCCAGGACAACATCCGCTTTAGGACAAGTTGGCTTAGAAAAAAATCTTTCCCTATAATTTAGAGTCCTCTATCCCTTTCTGTTCCTCATGTATTAACATGAGAAACAGAAAGGGATTGGTGGTTCCACATTGGCCTCAAAGCATAAGGAGCAAGTGACCTCTTGCAGGGGCTCTTGGTCCATGCTGTTCAGAATGGTCTAAATAACAAATAAAAACTTCAAACTTTAATAAAAAAAATTTGAAGAAAAAACTTTACTGTCTCTTTAAAATTTAAACATGTAACTATTTTACTGCGTCTGACAAATTATACTCAATTTTAAGACTTATATAAACATCTCTACACCTCAGCAACTTTGCTGAGGTGCCACTCTACCAGGGCTATTGCCTTTATTTTATTCAACAGACGATCCGGAACGTAGCAGGAGGAGAAAAAAAAAAGTGTTTCTCCGGTTCTAGCAAAGCCTGTCTATGCACTAACACTGTTTCTGTGGGCAGATTGCACAGATGGCTATTCCATGTGTCTCTTAATACAGGCGCAGAGAAAGTTGCGCGCAACATTGAGATCCGCCCATCGTGGGCGTCGCCAAAAACGGAACCATCTCCCGTTCGGTATATTGTAAGCTTAAACCACCGGGAGATCATCAGAGCCTTAAAATAACATTGTCTCCCTGTGTCCAGCCCCAGTGCCTGCATGAAAATGGCTGCCCATCACAATAAAGAGCCTCTATTTAATCTTAGCCCTTATTATTATGTGATTGCCTGTAATGTAGTGCTCACTTTTTTCTGAAAGTTCCCAGAAAACATTAAAGTTAGCACTAACCTTGAACTTCTGCCTGACAGCAAGGCAGCTCACAGGCTTGAGAGGTCCTCTCCCTCACATCGACCTGTGGAGAAATAAAATGTTGAGTAATCTTTACCTCAGACTATAGGATATAGGGCAGCATGAAATACATGGGAGGCGCAGTGAGAATTATGTCCCACAAGTTCCCATTGCTCTAAAGCCACCACTGCTCTACTGAAGAGACTGATATGGACTACGGCTACACCCTAGGACAAAGCAGCACAATCTTGCACTACTTTAAAAATAATAAACTCTTGATTGAAGAACCTATTCTAACACCTCACTTTACCACTTCCTATCACTAACGTAGGCAAAGAGAATGACTGGAGTGGGAGGGAAGGGAGGAGCTATTTAACAGCTTTGCTGTGGTGCTCTTTGCCGCCTCCTGCTGACCAGGAGGTGAATATCCCATTAGTAATTAAGATGATCCGTGAACTCATTGTGTCATTAAAAAGAAAAATATTGCACAAAAAAGTTATAAGGCTCAAAGATATATAAAAATATATACATAAATATATATTTATATGTGTGTTCATAAGTATTTGTGTATATATGTATTTACAGACATATATACACACATAAATACATATGTACACATATATATATATATATATATATATATATATATATATATATATATAAGTGCATTGGAGCCCTTTGCACTTCAGTAGATTAAAACATCTAAAAACATATGTATGCAATATTAATATTTAATAAAGTGTTATACTGTGTGCACTGTAAATATTTCACATTCCAATTTTCTTCACATAGGGGAATATGTTCTAAGTATTTTTAAATAGATATTCATATATCTATCTATCTATACCTATATATAATCATGTATATAATCATCTACATTTATAGGTATAGATATATATATATATATATATATATATATATATATACACACACAAAAATACCATCATATATATATAGAAATATGTATGTATGAATAAATAGAACATATTCTTCTATGTGAAGAACATTGGAATGTGAAATATTCATATTTTCCTGTCGGGTTAGCGCACAAGAATATGTGATTGGGATTGCGCGCAAGTGGGGTGTTAGTTTTCCCCCCTACTTTTTCTGCTCCATTGACTTATATGGAGGAATATATTATCGTGCTTCTGAGAGCAGACCTCGCTATCTGTATAAAAAAAATCTAAGAAAACGCTTCTAAAACATTTTTTTAAACTGGCAGCATTACTGTTATAGAAGTATTAAGGATATTTACTGCATTCATGTAGCACGTTTGCTGATGTGCTTAGAGGGATATGGCTGCACCTCACTGACGAGGCCCAAAGGAGGCCGAAACGATCATCTAGGGTTATTATTATTGGTTATTTGTAGAGTGCCAACAGATTCCACAGCGCTATAAACATAGGCGGAATACAACAAAACATTTATAGGGATCCAACGGGTAGAAGGCCCTGCCAAGAGTTGCACTGTTGTAGTCAGCTCTTAAGAAAGTGATCTACAAACAGCTGGACTCTTAGGCTTACATGCTAAGGGGGTTCAGGGGATAGCGATGGAGGAGAGGAACTGGTTTAAAGAAGGTTAGTGTAGGTTGTATGCATCCCTGAACAGTAGAGTCTTTAGGGAGCACTTGAAGCTTTTAAAACTAGAAGAGAGTCTTGTGGAGTGAGGCAGAGAGTTCCACAAGATGGGAGCCAGTCTGGAGAAGTCCTGTAAACGGGAGTGTGAGGAGGTAACAAGAGAGGAGGAGAGTAGGAGGTCATGAGCAGAGCGAAGGGGACGGGAGGGAGAGTATCTGGAGACAAGGTCTGAGATATAGGGGGGAGCAGTGCAGTTGAGGGCTTTGTATGTCAGAGTGCGAATTTTGTGTTTGACCCTAGAGGAAGCCAACGAAGGGATTGGCAGAGAGGAGCAACAGATGAGGAGCGACGTGTAAGGAAGATGAGCCTGGCAGAGGTTGTCATTTCCCTTGTTCAGAGGAGAATTACTTAGTATTTCGGGGCTGGACTGACCTTGTTAGGTGGAATCAGACTAATATACTTCAGGAAAGTTTTCCTTTGTGAAAAGCACACATAGGCTAAAAGAAGCAACTCCAAGGTGGTAACCAGGCCATAGAATAAGCTTCTGAGCTGTTGTTAATTCCTGCTTCTCTTTCTGTATGTATGTGTATTTAAAAGGGCATGAACGTCAAGCCAAAGTGTGCAACAACTTTAATACACTTTTCAATATACTTCTTTTATTAGATTTACTTTGTTTCTTTGGTATCCTTTGTTGAAAAGCATACATAGGTAGGATTAGGACACCAATGCACTAATATGAGCCAGCTGGTAAAGCATTTATGTTTTTGCACTTTTATGTCCCTTAAAAGGACATAAAACCCAATTTTTTTTCTTTCATGATTTAGATAGAACGTCAAATTTTAAACAACTTTCTAATTTACTTCTATTATCAAATTTACTTTGTATTCTTGTTATCCTTATTTGAAAAGCAGAAATGTAAGCTCAAGAGTGTGCACGTGTCTGCAGCACTATATAGCAGCAGTTTTGCAACAATGTTATACATTAGCAGGAGCACTAGATGGCAGCACTATTTCCTGTCATGTAGGGCTTCAGGCATGTGCACGCTACCTACCTAGGTATCTGTTCAACAAAGAATAACATGAGAATGAAATAAATTTGATAATAGAAGTAAATTGGAAACTTTTTAAAAATTGTATTTAATGTCCCTTTAAAGGCAACTACAGTTAAATGTTTCCAAATGTTTTTTTTTTGTTGCATCTTGAAGGGACAGTCTAGTCAAAAAGTTCATGATTCAGATAGGGCACGTCATTTAAACAACTTTCCAATTTACTTTATTCATCAATTTTTCTTTGGTATGTTTGTATGCTAATTATTTAGCCATTGAAGTCCGCCTCTTATCTGAATTCATTTTGACAGTTGTTTCATAACTAGAGGGTGTTAGTTCATGTGTGCTATATAGATAACATTGTGCTCACGCACATTGAGTTGAACTGAAATAAGGGGGCAGTCTGCAGAGGCTTAGATACAAGGTAATCACAGAGGTAAAAAGTGTATTAAAGGGACATAATACTCATATGCTAAATCACTTGAAAGTGATGCAGTATAACTGTAAAAAGCTGACAGGAAAATATCACCTGAGCATCTCTATGTAAAAAAGAAAGATATTTTACCTCACAATCTCCTCAGCTCAGCAGAGTAAGTTCTGTGTAAAAAGTTATACTTCAGCTGCTGCCCAGCTGCAGGTAAAAAAAAATAATAATGAACAAATGAACAGCAGCCAATCAGCATCAGCAGTGCTGAGGTCATGAACTATTTTACTGTGATCTCATGAGATTTGACTTAACTCTCATGAGATTTCATAGTAAACTTCCTTAAACTAAATAGGGAAATAACATGAGAGTGCACAAGGCTCAATCCTGCGGCTGTCCTGGGACAGGCATACTGATTTGCTGCTTAGAAGTCCTTTACAATGGGATGTGGCTACTGAGGAACTTTTGAGGTAAAAACATAATTTATGCTTACCTGATAAATTTATTTCTCTTGTAGTGTATCCAGTCCACGGATCATCCATTACTTATGAAATATATTCTCCTTCCCAACAGGAAGTTGCAAGAGTCCCCCCACAGCAAAGCTGCTATATAGCTCCTCCCCTAACTGCCACATTCAGTCACTCGACCGAAAACATGCAGAGAAAGGAAAAACCATAGGGTGCAGTGGTGACTGTAGTTCAAATGAAAAAATTACCTGCCTTAAAGTGACAGGGCTGGCCGTGGACTGGATACACTACAAGAGAAATAAATTTATCAGGTAAGCATAAATTATGTTTTCTCTTGTTAAGTGTATCCAGTCCACGGATCATCCATTACTTATGGAATACCAATACCAAAGCTAAAGTACACGGATGATGGGAGGGACAAGGCAGGTACTTAAACGGAAGTTACCACTGCCTGTAAAAAACCCTTTCTCCCAAAAATAGCCTCCGAAGAAGCAAGGTATCAAATTTGTTACATTTGAAAAGTATGAAGCGCAGACCAAGACTCCGTCTTGTAAATCTGTTCAACAGAAGCCACATTTAAAAAAGGCCCAAGTGAAAACCACAGCTCTAGTAGAATGAGCTGTAATCCCTTCAGGAGGCTGCTGTCCAGCAGTCTCATAAGCTAAATGAATTATGCTTTTTAACCAAAAAGACAGAGAGGCTGCTGAAGTCTTTTGACCTCTCCTCTGTCCAGAATAGACAACAAACAAGGTGAACGTTTGATGAAAACTGTAGTAGCTTGTAAGTAAAACTTTAAAGCACAAACCACGTCCAATATTGTGTAATAGACGTTCCTTCTTTGAGGAAGGATTAGGATACAAGCATGGAACAACTATCTCTTGAGTGATGTACTTGTTAGATACCACCTTAGGAAAAAACCCAGGTTGGTACGCAGGACTACCTTATCCGTACGAAGGACCAGATAAGGAGAATCACATTGTAACACAGATAACTTGGAGACTCTACGAGTCGAGGAATTAGCTACCCAAAAGGAACTTTCCAAGATAAAGATTGATATCTATGGAAAAAAAAAAAAAAAAAAAAAAAAAAGGTTCAAACGGAACTTCTTAAAGAACCTTAAGAATCAGGTTTAAGCTCCATGGCGGAGCAACAGTTTTAAACACAGGCTTGGATCTAACCAAAGCCTGACCAAATGCCTGAACGTCTAGAATACCTGCCAGACGCTTGTGCAAAAAAATAGACAGAGTAAAAATCTGTCCCCTTTTAAGGAATTAGCTGACAACCCTTTTCTCAAAAACATCTTGGAGAAAAGATAATATCCTGGGAATCCAGACTTTACTCCATGAGTAACTCTTGGATTCATAACAATCAGATATTTACACCATATCTATGTTCAATTTTCCTAGAGACAGGCTTTCATGTCTGTATTAAGGTATCAATGACTGACTCGGAGAAGCCATGCTTTGATAACATCAAGCGTTCAGTCTCCAGGCAGTCCATCTCAGATTGATTCTATTTAGATGGTTGAAAGGACCCTGAGGTAGAGGGACCTGTCTCAGAAGCAGAGACCGTGATGGAAAGGATGACATGTCCACCAGATCTGCATACCAGGTCCTGCGTGGCTACGCAGGCGCTGTCAAAAACACCAAAGCCCTCTCCTGCTTGGTCTTGACCTCCGGAGGAAATCCCACTCCCCCGGAAGAAAAGTCTGACGACTTAGAAAATCCACCTCCCAGTTCTCAACACCTGGGATATGGATAGCTGATAGACAAGAGTGAGTCTCTGTCCAGTGAATTATTGTAAGACTTCTAATATCGCTAGGGAACTTCTGTTCCCCCTTGATGGCTGATGTAAGCCACAGTCGTGTATATTGTCCGACTGAGTATGATGTACCTCAGAGTTGCTAACTGAGGCCAAGTCTGAAGAGCATGGAATATCACTCCCAGTTCCAGAATATTTATTAGAAGGAGGGTCTCCTCCTAAGTCCACTATCCCTGAGCCTTCAGGGAGTTCCAGACTGCATCCCAACCTAAAAGGCTGGCATCTATTGTAACAATTGTCCCATCTGACCTGCGGAAGGTCATACCCTTGGACAGATGGACCCGACATAGTCACCAGAGAAGAGAATCTCTGGTCTCTTGGTCCAGGTTTAACAGGGGGACAAATCTGTGTAATCCCCGTTCCTCTGACTGAGCATGCATAGTTGCAGCGGTCTGAAATGTAGACGTGCAAACGGTACTATGTCCCTTGCCGCTACCATTAAGCCGATTTCATTCATGTACTGAGCCACCGAAGGGCGCGGATGGGATGAAAAAACACGGCAGAAATTTAGAAACTTTGACAACCTGGACTCCGTCAGGTAAATTTTCATTTCTACAGAATCTATCAGAGTCCCTAGGAGGGAAACCCTTGAGATTGGGGATAGAGAACTCTTTCCTTGTTCACTTTCCACCCATGTGATCTCAGAAATGCCAGTACTACGTCCGTATGAGACTGGGCAATTTGGATGTTTGACGCCTGTATCAGGATGTCGTCTAAATAAGGGGCCACTTCTATGCCCCGCGGTCTAAGGACCGCCAAAGCGACCCCAGAACCTCCATAAAGATTCTTGGGGCTGTAGATATCCCAAAGGAAAGAGCTACAAACTGGTAATGCCTGTCTAGAAAGGCAAACCTGAAAAACGATGGTATCTTTATGCATCACAATGTGAGGATAAGCATTTTTCAAATCCATTGTAGTCCTCTATTGACTCTCCTGGATCATAGTTAAGATGGTACGAATAGTTTCCATCTTAAATGACGGAATTCTGAGGAATTTGTTTAAGATCTTTAGATCCAAAATAGGTCTGAAGGTTCCCTCTCCTTGGGAACCACAAACAGATTTGAGTAAAAACTCTGTCCCTGTTCCTCTCTTGGAACTGGATGGATCTCGTACACAATGTAAGAATGCCTCCTTCTTTATCTGGTTTGCAGATAATTGTGAAAGGCGAAATCTCCCCTTTTTTGGGGGGGGAATCTTTGAAATCCAGAAGATATCTCTGGGATATAAATTCCAATGCCTAGGGATCCTGGGCATCTCTTGCCCACGCCTGGGCAAAGAATGAAAGTCTGCCCCCAATAGGATCCGTTACCGGATAGGGGTCCGTTCCTTCATGCTGCCTTAGAGGCAGCAGTAGGCTCCTTGGCCTGCTTATCTTTGTTCCAGGTCCGATTGTCTCCAGACCGCCTTGGACTGAGCAAAAATTCCCTCTTGTTTTGCCTTAGAGGAAGAGGATGCCACACCTGCCCTGAAGTTTTTAAAAGGCACGAAAATTAGACTTTTTTTTTTTTTTTTTTTTTTTTTTGGCCCTTGATTTGGACCTATCCTGAGGAAGGGCATGACCTTTTCCTCCAGTGATATAAGCAATAATCTCCTTCAAACCAGGCCCGAATAGGGTCTGCCCCTTGAAGGGAAGTTAAGTAGCTTATTTATTAAAGTCACGACAGCTGACCATGATATAAGCCATAGCGCTCTGCGCGCCAGTATAGTAAAAAAACAGAATTCTTAGCCGTTAGTCTAGTCAAATGAACAAGGCATCAGAAAACAAAGGAATTGGCTAGCATAAGCTTGTCAAATATATTCATCCAATGGAGTCGCTTAACTGTAAAGCCTCATCAAGGGACTCAACCCAGAACACCGCAGCAGCAGTGACAGAAGCAATGTATGCAAGGGGCTGCAGGATAAAACCCTGTTGAATAAACATTTTTTATCCATTGGATCTAAAAAGCACAACTGTCCTCGTCAGAGGTAGTGGTACGCTTAGCTAGAGTAGAAACTCTTCTCTCCACCTTAGGAACTGTCTGCCAGAAGTCCCGTGTGGTGGTAACTATTAGAAAACATTCTTCTAAAAAATAGGAGGGGAAGAGAACGGCACACCTGGTCTATCCCATTCCTTATTAAAAAATTTTTAGTAAACCTCTTTAGGTATTGGAAAAACATCAGTACACACCGGCACTGCATATTATTTATCCAGTCTACACAATTTCTCTGGCCCTGCGATTGTACACATTCATTCAGAGCAGCCAAAGTCTCCCTGAGCAACAAGTGGAGGTTCTCAAGCATAAATTTTAAATGTAGAAATATCAGAATCAGGTTAAATCATCTTCCCTGAGTCAAAAAAAATCACCCACAGACTAAGCATATTGTGAGGTAGTATCATACATGGTTCTTAAAGCGTCTGTATGCTCTGTATCTACCCCCAGAGCTAACTGCTTTCCTTTAATTTCAGGTAGTCTGACTAATACTGCCGCCAGAATATTATTCACCACCTTTGCCATGTCTTGTAAAATAAACGCTATGGGCGCCCTTGATGTACTTGGCGCCATTTGAGCGTGAGTCCCTGAAGCGGGAGTCGAAGGGTCTGACACGTGGGGAGAGTTAGTCGGCATAACTTTCCCCTCGACAGAATCCCCTGGTAAAAGAAACGCTATGGGTGCCCTTGATGTACTTGGCGCCATTTGAGCGTGAGTCCCTAAAGCGGGAGTCAAAAGGTCTGACACGTGGGGAGAGTTATTCGGCATAACTACCCCCACGACAGAATCCTCTGGTGATAATGTTTTTAAAGAAAAAAAAAAAAAAAATGATCTTTATTGTTTAACATGAAATCAGTACATCTGGTACACATTCTAAGATGGGGTTCCACCATGGCTTTAAAACATAATGAACACAGAGCTTCCTCTATGTCAGACATGTTAGAACAGACTAATAATGAGACTAGTAAGCTTGGAAAACACTTTAAATCAAGTTAACAAGCAAATATATAAAACGTTACTGTGCCTTTAAGAGAAACAAATTTTGTCAAAATTTGAAAAACAGTGAAAAAAAGGCAGTAAAACAAACGAAATTTTTACAGTACATGTAATAAGGTAACAGAGCATTGCACCCACTTGCAAATGGATGATTAACCCCTTAATGCAAAAAACAGATAAAAAAAACGACATAGACGTTTTTAAAAACAGACACAACAAACTGCCACAGCCAACAGTGGGAAGCTTCAGTTAACTGTTTCTATGCAAAATTTAAGCCAGCCATGTGGAAAAAACTTAGGCCCCAATAAGTTTTATCACCAAACATATGTTAAAAAACGATTAAACATGCCAGCAAACGTTTTAAAACACATTTTTACAAGAGTATGTATCTCTATTAATAAGCCTGATACCAGTCGCTTTTACTGCATTTAAGGCTATACCAACATTACAGTGTTATCACCAATGTACGTTAAAAAACGATTAAACATGCCAGCAAACGTTTTAAAACACATTTTTATAAGAGTATGTATCTCTATTAATAAGCCTGATACCAGTCGCTATCACTGCATTTAAGGCTTTACTTACATTACTTCGGTATCAGCAGTATTTTCTTAGTCAATTCCATTCCTAGAAAAATATTTTACTGCACATACCTTATCTGCAGGAAAACCTGCACGCCATTCCCCCTCTGAAGTACCTCACTCCTCAGAATGTGTGAGAACAGCAAATGGATCTTAGTTACGTCTGCTAAGATCATAGAAAAACGCAGGCAGATTCTTCTTCCAAATACTGCCTGAGATAAACAGCACACTCCGGTGCCATTTAAAAATAACAAACTTTTGATTGAAGAATAAACTAAGTAGAAAGCACCACAGACTCTCACAACCTCCTATCTATGTTGAGGCTTGCAAGAGAATGACTGAATATGGCAGTTAGGGGAGGAGCTATATAGCAGCTTTGCTGTGGGGGGACTCTTGCAACTTCCTGTTGGGAAGGAGAATATATTTCATAAGTAATGGATGATCCGTGGACTGGATACACTTAACAAGAGAAATATCTTTCTTTTTTACATAGAGATGTTCAGGTGATATTTTCTAGTCAGCTTTTTACAGCTATGCTGCATCACTTTCAAGTGTTTCAACATTTGGGTATCATGGCCCTTTAATATAACAGTGTTGGTTTTGCAAAACTGGGGAATGGGTAATAAAGGGATTATCTATCTTTTTAAACAATAAAAATTCTGGTGTAGACTGTCCCTAAAGAGGTAATTTTTTAATCTATTACAGTTTTTCTTGTGTGTGCCAGTATGGAGAAAAAAAAAGATGTTTGTGAGGTATGTTATCGTCCACCAGTAGCCAATGAGCATTCAGTCCTTATGGTCCAGTTACACTTCCTGTTAGATTCAAAAGCTAAGTAAACAGCTTTAACTTAACTTGTTTTAATGTAAAAATGATATTTAACATGTGTAAATAGTACGGTTTCATACTCATGATAGAAATGTTTAGGGTTTTCTGTCGTTTTAAAATTTGCCCATGTGAATAATTAATGGTGAGTTCTAAGCCAAATGCGTTTCGTGACGGCAGAGTGTATCATCTTTTCTATAAATCAAGTTTCTGTTCTATAGTGATTTTTGGTTTTTTTTAGCCGCTAAGAACATACTCCCACATGTAGCATTTCAAAGCACACAGCAAGGGTGGAACAAGTTGCTTGTCTTTAATGAGCTATAAAATATGAGTTTCTGAAACTTTTCCAAGATATTTTGCACCAAATATAAAGTAACATAATTTAAAAGAATTGTAATAATTTAAATGGACTCTATATAAATAAAAAAAATGTGTGACACAAACTTGTTTTTCAGTGTATACACTTTTTAAATACAAATAAATATATACAAATTTACAATTTTAATTGCTCACGCGTTTTGTTGACATCCAAACTATTGGCCAGCTGCAAGGAAACATAGAATTTGACAGTTGATAAAAAGCATTTTTTCCAATTTCCTCTCTAATTAAAATTCTTAAGTCCTTTTTCATCTTGCCCCACAGAATTTTTATTGCACAAAGTCATATAACTTTAATGGTTTGAGATAAAATTGCATTATAATCCCATTTTTAGTGCAAAATTAGATAGGACATTTGTTGCTATTAATTAATTTAATTTAACTGTATATACAACTCAAATTAAAAAAGCTTGAATACTCAAACTGGTTCAGCACTGGGTATACTTCTCTTAAGGAATTAAAGTCCTCAAATAGGTGCATGTAGTTGGGGATACTGCACCCCCACCCCCCAGTGCCCACATGTGTATCAAAACATGCTTTGCTACAAATTTAAAAGAATAATCTTTTGAAAATAACCATGGTGCTGTGGCATTTTGTTTGAAAATGTACAAATCTTGGTACAAATGGACAAGCATGGGCATCTGGGGGGGGGGGGGGCACACGAGGAGACAATTTTTTTGATAACCAGCTTTTCAAAAAGATTGGGAAGTAGACAGTCAAAAAAAGTGGTGTCACTAATCATTAAATGCACTTGTGCTGGGTCAAGAAGCACATTAACAGTGACATCAAGGGAGTAAACAGCCAATAGGAGAGATTATTGTGTCAGCGAATCACAGCAAGTTACAGCGAGAGTGACAGTGCAACTACACTTTGTAGTGGGATGTCACATTGACACTATTGACTCTCCAGCATAGAGAAACAATGGTGGCTATCAGGCGCAAGACCCCAAAATAAGTCTGGTCCATTTCTATAAAATCTGGAATGGTCAAAGCTCTGTTATTCAGGGTGCTGGGACGTGATTGTTTGATCTGAATGAAGATCTGTTTGAAGTGGGATTAGTCCGGCATGACTGGTTTGGGGGACCAGACAATTTAGATCATTGGAGATAGAGTCCTAAATGGGGACAAACTAGTCTCATCTGGTGATAGTAAGCTTGTCTGAATGAGGGATGTGGTTGAACAGTACAGGCTATTCCAGTGGGACAAGTGTGTCAGATTTTGTTGACTCTGTTCTTGGGGCAAAGGCTATTTTTATTTAGAGCAACAGAAAGGTTTTCTGGAGATGAACATACAGGCTTCATTTGGTGAAATATCCATTCCTAGGCAGGGTAGGAAGGTCTAATTTGGGAAGACTGTATAATCTAGCCTAGGTATAGATTTTCAAGTCTAGGATCAGCAGGTTTGATTTGTGAGACAAGAAGAGAAACTTTAGTAGACAGCTGTGGCTGATTATTGGATACGGCAAGCGGGGAGGAAAAAAGCAACAGAGATTTGAGAACACATTATGTCCTATCAACACATCCTCCCTATCGTTTGCAGCCATATGTGAAGTGTAATGTGCACCTACCTTGACAATCAGTGCCCTGGGCATTGACCGTAAAACCAGCTGGGCACACACATAGGAAACTCCCTGGGGTGTTTTCGCAGCGACCATTCAAGCAGAAGCGCCTTGGGGATATGCGGCATTCATCAATGTCTACAGGAAGTAAGAAGTGGTGGTCACCAGAAAAGCATAAAACAGCAGATATTAGTGAATATATCTGAATACTGCTGAGTGACCCTTGTCTGATACCCAACATTAAAAATAAGATTATACAGTATCATATGCCACTAAGAAAATGTGAATGTTATAGGAGAAATGACCCGGTGAACATGTCATTCTGTTCAGAATATTGTATTGGTACACGGTTGCCATCATAGCTCAACATGTAATTTACTTAACTACAAAATGATCCCAGTGACACTCAAAAAACACTCAAATATCTCCTTCACCCTTACAAATATTATAGTGAATAGTACACAGACTGAACCCAAAAGCATTCACTGACCATTAGTTCTCTATATTACCTATACAGGCGTTGCCCTGGGGGCTAAGACTGAATCCTGAAGGACACACACACCGGTAGCTTCCTGGAGTGTTTTCACAGCGTCCGGTTCCACAGAGCTGTTGATCGTTGGCACACTCATCAATGTCTGGAAGAAGAAAAAAAATACATCAACTAAAATAAATTATTTCTGTAAAGGTCAGCTGCTTTCTAGTAGCAATTCCCCAATCACCATACTATGAAAATATTTACATTATTTATTAATGTTGAGGAGTTACATATGTAGAGTTTGCCAAAGTGTTAGCCTTTGGTAATTTTGTTTAACAGTGAAGAAATACTGTTGGCCTTATGTAGAACCAGATTACAAGTGGAGCGCTATTTATCACTCCCAGTTGAGCATTAATTGTGATAGAAGCTTTTTGCGTTTGTTAGGTTGCGCTCGTATTATGAGTTGAACATAAACTGTTTTAGCTCTTGCCTTAACCCGACGAGTGCAAAAAAGCCAATCTTAGAATATCATGTAAACGTTCACGTATTCCCCCATAGAAGTCAATGGGGAAAAAAAGTGGAAAAAAATGCAAACCCCAATCGCATATTCTCATGGTCACTAATTCAGCATGAAAATATGAATATTTCACATTCCAATGCTCTTCAAATAGAAGAATATGTTCTATTAATTCATAAATATTTCTACATATATCTATTTTTTGTGTACTATATATATATATATATATAAAGTAAAACATATACAGGTATATTACAAGTTATGTGCGCTATAGGGAATTTACAGAATGCAACAAATGTTGCGTTATTTAACCCTCTATAGCGCAGCCATTACAAGTTTTGAAACAGCCGGCTTGTGCGTGCGATATTGTGGTTTTAAGCCCCATACCGCACAAAATACAAGATCTGCTTTGGCGTACTCGTGCACGCTTTCCCCATAGACATCAATGGGGAGAGCGGGTTAGAAAAAAAACTAACACCTGCGATCACGAAATGAAAAGCTCCGTAACGCAACCCCATTAATATCTATGGGGAAAAAAAAGTAATGTTGAAACCTAACACCCTAACATAAACCCCACGTCTAAACATCCCTAATGTGCTGCCCCCGACATTGCCGCCACCTATATAATGTTATTAACCCCTAATCTGCCGCTCCCGATATCGCCTCCACTTAAATACATCTATTAACCCCTAATCTTCTGCTCCCGATATCGCCGCCACTATACTAAAGTTATTAACCCCTATTCCCCTGCACCCCAACATCGCCCACACTATAATAAATCTATTAACCCCTATTCCGCCGCTCCCCGACATCCCTGCCATTAAATAAAGTTATTAACCCCTAAACCTCTGGCCTCCCACATCACTACCACTAAATAAATCTATTAACCCCTAAACCGCTAAAACTAATAGTTATATTGGAGCTAGATTAGGTTTTATTTTTATTTCACAGGTAAGTTTGTATTTATTTTAACTAGGTAGACTAGTTAGTAAATAGTTATTAACTATTTACTAACTACCTAGTTAAAATAAATACAAACTTACCTGTGAAAAAAAACCTAAGCTGCCTTACAATAAAACCTAACATTACAAAAATAAAAAAACAGTAAAATTACAAAAAATAAAAAAAACTGTAAAATTACAAAAAATAAAAAAACCTACCACAAAAAATAACAAACAAAATTATCCAAAATAATAAAAATTATTCCTATTCTAATACCCTTTTAAAAAAATAAAAAACCCACCCCAAAATAAAAAACCCTAATCTATAATAAACTACCAAGGGCCCTTAAAAGGGACTTTTGTAGGGCATTGCCCTAAAGATAACAGCTCTTTTCCTACAAAAGAAAAACAAACACCCCCTAACAGTATACAAACCCACACCCCCAAAATAAAAATAAAGTAAAACCTAATCTACCCATTGCCCTGAGAAGGGCATTTGTATGGGCATTGCCCTTAAAAGGGCATTCAGATCCTTTTCCTGCCCTTAAAAGGGCATTCAGCTCTTTTATGAAATGCCAAACCCCTAATCTAAAAATAAAAACCAACCCCAAAACGAAAAAAAAAACATTATACAAAATAACAAACAAATTATCAAAAATAATAAAAATTATTCCTATTCTAATACCCATTTAAAAAAAAAAACACCCCAAAATAAAAAACCTAATCTATAATAAACTAACAATAGCCCTTAGAAGGGCCTTTTCTAGGGCATTGCCCTAAGTTAAACAGCTCTTTTACTTGAAAAAAAAAGTCCCACTAACATTACAAACTTCCACCCCCCAAACCCACAAAATAAAAAAAACTATCTAAAAAAACTAATGTATCCATTGCCCTGAAAAGGGGCATTCAGCTCTTTTGCTGCGCTTAAAAGGGTATTCAGCTCTTTTAAGAGTGCCCACCCTAATCTAAAAAAAAAACCCCACCCCAAAAAAACTAACACTTACCCCTCTTTAGGTATTCACAGTTGTTGAAGTCCCGCTTCAATGATCTTCATCGCCGGCGCCTCCATCTTCATCCATCGCGGGACCGCCATCTTCTTCATCCCTGCGGAGGAGGAGCGGTCGATGTGTGGAGGCGGAGGTCCAAGGCGGAGGTCCAATAGAATCAGCCAATAGAATGAGAGCTGCTTAAATCCTATTGGCTGATATGAACAGCCAATAGGATTTTAGCAGCCCTAATTCCTATTAGCTGATTCAAATTCGTCAGCCAATAGGAATGCAATGGTACCCCCAGTATAAAAGGGTTACCTTGCATTTGAATCCTCAGTGTGTGGCAGACGATCGCATGAAGAGGACCTCCACGTTGGATCGATGGACCTCCGCCTTGGACCCTAGCCTTGGACCTCCGCCTTGGACCTCCGCCTCCGCAGGGATGAAGAAGATGCCGGTCCCGTGATGGATGAAGATGGAGCCGTCTCGATGAAGACCTCTTGCCGCCTGAATGTCCTGACTTCAGGAACTGTAAGTGGATCTTCGGGGGTTAGTGTTAGGATTTTTTAAACTTTTTTGGGCGTTTTTTTTTTTAGTTTAGGCTTTTCGTAAAAGAGCTAAATGCCCTTTTCAGGGCAATGCAAAAGAGCTCAGGCCCGGCGCTTGCATAAAGGCAACTAAGCAACCGCCTTAGGGCGCCCCAGCAGTGGGGTGCAAAATTGGAGAGCGAGCAGTGTTTGTCTTAAAAAAAAGATATTTTTTTTTTTACATTTTATCAGCGGCGGAACTTCCAGGGTCCCAAAGGTTGCATAAACCAATCCATTTGCAGCCAGCGGACCCTGGAGATCCGCTACTTAGGAGGGCCGAGCTGGCAGCAGCACTGTTCACAAACTTTTCCTAAGGTGCCAGACCAGCAGTGTGCCGTTCCGGTATAAGCTCCGCCTCCTGCTCCTCCAGCTCTACCATAACGCTCGTGCGGCGCTCTGTCACCCACCCACCACCATCCTCCCTGCTGCTAACACCTTGCAGAAGTTGCTGACCCAGTGATCCACACGGTGACAACATTTTTATGAAACACTGTCTACACTTTCACATCCTCTATTTACGTGACCTGGCAAAGTGACTTCAGTTGGTAGGTGCGTGTATTTTAGTGTGTTACACATGGGGTGAGAGTTTATGAAAGTTTTACACGTAACCCCCCTGGATCTTAATAAGTACCATATGTTTTTGCATCTAGAGGGCCATATTGGAGAAACTATACCTAGACGATGGAACTGGTTTGTTTGTTTATGCCCACTAAGGTAAATGAAATAATGTGATTAGTTGCTATGTTTTTAATTTAAAGGCCGCTGCTTTTGGTGCTGCACTGAGTGACCATGCTGGCTGACAAGATGTCCAGCTTCCTTCATATTGGTCTAAACATTGGTACTTTACCCCTCCCCATACAGTAACCCCACACACATCAGTTATACTTTACTTCAAACTGTATGGGGTAAAGTATAACTGATGTGTGTAGTGGGGGTTATTACTATATGGGGTAAAGTATCACTGATGCGTGTAGTGGGGGTTATTACTATATGGGGTAAAGTATCACTGATGTGTGTAGTGGGGGTTATTACTATATGGGGTAAAGTATCACTGATGTGTGTAGTGGGGGTTATTACTATATGGGGTAAAGTATCACTGATGTGTGTAGTGGGGGTTATTACTATATGGGGTAAAGTATCACTGATGTGTGTAGTGGGGGTTATTACTATATGGGATAAAGTATCACTGATGTGTGTAGTGGGGGTTACTGTATGGGGTACAGTATAACTAATGTGTGTAGTGGGGGTTACTGTATGGGGTACAGTATAACTAATGTGTGTAGTGGGGGTTACTGTATGGGGTACAGTATAACTAATGTGTGTAGTGGGGGTTACTGTATGGGGTACAGTATAACTAATGTGTGTAGTGGGGATTACTGTATGGGGTACAGTATAACTAATGTGTGTAGTGGGGGTTACTGTATGGGGTACAGTATAACTAATGTGTGTAGTGGGGGTTACCGTATGGGGACGGGAAAAGTATCACTGATGTGTGTAGTGAGAGTTACTATATGGGGTACAGTATCACTGATGTGTGTAGTGGGGGTTACTATGGGGTAAAGTATAACTGATGTGTAAACCCCACTGATTTGCTAGGCAGCACACCCACTGTCTGATTTGCTAGGCTGCACACTCACTTTCTTATTTGCTAGGCAGCACACTCACATTCTTATTTGCTAGGCAGCACACCCACTTTCTTATTTGCTAGGCAGCACACTCACTTTCTTATTTGCTAGGCAGCACACTCACTTTCTTATGTGCTAGGCAGCACACTCACTTTCTTATTTGCTAGGCAGCACAACCACTGTCTTATTTGCTAGGCAGCACAACCACTGTCTGATTTGCTAGGCAGCACACTCACGTTCTTATTTGCTAGGCAGCACAACCACTGTCTGATTTGATAGGCAGCACACTCACTTTCTTATTTGCTAGGCAGCACAACCACTGTCTGATTTGCTAGGCAGCACAACCACTGTCTGATTTGCTAGGCAGCACACTCACTTTCTTATTTGCTAGGCAGCACACTCACTTTCCTATTTGCTAGGCAGCACAACCACTGTCTGATTTGCTAGGCAACACACTCACTTTCTTATTTGCTAGGCAGCACACTCACTTTCTTATTTGCTAGGCAGCACAACCACTGTCTGATTTGCTAGGCAGCACACTCACTTTCTAATTTGCTAGGCAGCACAACCACTGTCTGATTTGCTAGGCAGCACACCCACTGTCTGATTTGCTAGGCTGCACACTCACTTTCTTATTTGCTAGGCAGCACACTCACTTTCTTATTTGCTAGGCAGCACAACCACTGTCTGATTTGCTAGGCAGCACAACCACTGTCTGATTTGCTAGGCAGCACAACCACTTTCTTATTTGCTAGGCAGCATAACCACTGTCTGATTTGCTAGGCAGCACACTCACTGTCTGATTTGCTAGGCAGCACACTCCCTTTCTTATTTGCTAGGCAGCACAACCACTGTCTGACTTGCTAGGCAGCACACCCACTTTCTTATTTGCTAGGCAGCACAACCACTTTCTTATTTGCTAGGCAGCACAACCACTGTCTGATTTGCTAGGCAACACAACCACTGTCTGATTTGCTAGGCAGCACAACCACTGTCTGATTTGCTAGGCAGCACACCCACTGTCTGATTTGCTAGGCAGCACACTCACTTTCTTATTTGCTAGGCAGCACAACCACTGTCTGATTTGCTAGGCACCACACCCACTGTCTGATTTGCTAGGCAGCACAACCACTTTCTGATTTGCTAGGCAGCACACCCACTGTTTGATTTGCTAGGCAGCACACTCACTTTCTTATTTGCTAGGCAGCACAACCACTGTCTGATTTGCTAGGCTGCACACCCACTTTCTTATTTGCTAGGCAGCACACTCACTTTCTTATTTGCTAGGCAGCACAACCACTTTCTTATTTGCTAGGCAGCACAACCACTGTCTGATTTGCTAGACAGCACAACCACTGTCTGATTTGCTAGGCAGCACACTCACTTTCTTATTTGCTAGGCAGCACACTCACTTTCTTATTTGCTAGGCAGCACACTCACTTTCTTATTTGCTAGGCAGCACACTCACTTTCGTATTTGCTAGGCAGCACAACCACTGTCTGATTTGCTAGACAGCACACTCACTTTCGTATTTGCTAGGCAGCACAACCACTGTATGATTTGCTAGGCAGCACACCCACTTTCTTATTTGCTAGGCAGCACAACCACTGTCTGATTTGCTAGGCAGCACACCCACTGTCTGATTTGCTAGGCAGCACACTCACTTTACTATTTGCTAGGCAGCACAACCACTGTCTGATTTGCTAGGCAGCACAACCACTGTCTGATTTGCTAGGCAGCACACTCACTTTCTTATTTGCTAGGCAGCACAACCACTGTCTGATTTGCTAGGCAGCACACCCACTTTCTTATTTGCTAGGCAGCACACTCACTTTCTTATTTGCTAGGCAGCACACTCACTTTCTTATTTGCTAGGCAGCACAACCACTGTCTGATTTGCTAGGCAGCACAACCACTGTCTGATTTGCTAGGCAGCACAACCACTGTCTGATTTGCTAGGCAGCACACCCACTGTCTGATTTGCTAGGCAGCACACTCACTTTCTTATTTGCTAGGCAGCACAACCACTGTCTGATTTGCTAGGCAGCACACCCACTGTCTGATTTGCTCGGCAGCACACTCACTTTCTTATTTGCTAGGCACCACACTTACTTTCTTATTTGCTAGGCAGCACAACCACTGTCTGATTTGCTAGGCAGCACACCCACTGTCTGATTTGCTAGGCAGCACACTCACTTTCTTATTTGCTAGGCAGCACAACCACTGTCTGATTTGCTAGGCACCACACCCACTGTCTGATTTGCTAGGCAGCACAACCACTTTCTGATTTGCTAGGCAGCACACCCACTGTTTGATTTGCTAGGCAGCACACTCACTTTCTTATTTGCTAGGCAGCACAACCACTGTCTGATTTGCTAGGCTGCACACCCACTTTCTTATTTGCTAGGCAGCACACTCACTTTCTTATTTGCTAGGCAGCACAACCACTTTCTTATTTGCTAGGCAGCACAACCACTGTCTGATTTGCTAGACAGCACAACCACTGTCTGATTTGCTAGGCAGCACACCCACTGTCTGATTTGCTAGGCAGCACACTCACTTTCTTATTTGCTAGGCAGAACACTCACTTTCTTATTTGCTAGGCAGCACACTCACTTTCTTATTTGCTAGGCAGCACACTCACTTTCGTATTTGCTAGGCAGCACAACCACTGTCTGATTTGCTAGACAGCACACTCACTTTCGTATTTGCTAGGCAGCACAACCACTGTATGATTTGCTAGGCAGCACACCCACTTTCTTATTTGCTAGGCAGCACAACCACTGTCTGATTTGCTAGGCAGCACACCCACTGTCTGATTTGCTAGGCAGCACACACACTTTACTATTTGCTAGGCAGCACAACCACTGTCTGATTTGCTAGGCAGCACAACCACTGTCTGATTTGCTAGGCAGCACACTCACTTTCTTATTTGCTAGGCAGCACAACCACTGTCTGATTTGCTAGGCAGCACACCCACTTTCTTATTTGCTAGGCAGCACACTCACTTTCTTATTTGCTAGGCAGCACACTCACTTTCTTATTTGCTAGGCAACACACTCACTTTCTTATTTGCTAGGCAGCACAACCACTGTCTGATTTGCTAGGCAGCACAACCACTGTCTGATTTGCTAGGCAGCACACCCACTGTCTGATTTGCTAGGCAGCACACTCACTTTCTTATTTGCTAGGCAGCACAACCACTGTCTGATTTGCTAGGCAGCACACCCACTGTCTGATTTGCTCGGCAGCACACTCACTTTCTTATTTGCTAGGCACCACACTTACTTTCTTATTTGCTAGGCAGCACAACCACTGTCTGATTTGCTAGGCAGCACAACCACTTTCTTATTTGCTAGGCAGCACAACCACTGTCTGATTTGATAGGCAGCACACCCACTGTCTGATTTGCTAGGCAGCACACACACTTTTTTATTTGCTAGGCAGCACAACCACTTTCTTATTTGCTAGGCAGCACAACCACTGTCTGATTTGCTAGGCAGCACAACCACTGTCTGATTTGCTAGGCAGCACACCCACTGTCTGATTTGCTAGGCAGCACACTCACTTTCTTATTTGCTAGGCAGCACAACCACTGTCTGATTTGCTAGGCAGCACAACCACTTTCTTATTTGCTAGGCAGCACACCCACTGTCTGATTTGCTAGGCTGCACACTCACTTTCTTATTTGCTAGGCATCACACTCACTTTCTTATTTGCTAGCAGCACAACCACTGTCTGATTTGCTAGGCAGCAAACTCACTTTCTTATTTGCTAGGCAGCACAACCACTGTCTGATTTGCTAGGCAGCACAACCACTGTCTGATTTGCTAGGCAGCAAACTCACTTTCTTATTTGCTAGGCAGCACAACCACTGTCTGATTTGCTAGGCAGCACACCAACTTTCTTATTTGCTAGGCAGCACAACCACTGTCTGATTTGCTAGGCAGCACAACCACTGACTGATTTGCTATGCTTCACTACCACTGTTTGATTTGAATTTAGCCACCAATCAGCAAGCTCTACCAAGGTGCTGAACCAAAAAATGGGCCAGCTCCTAAGCTTACATTCCTGCTTTTTAAATACAGATACAAAGAGAATGAAGTAAAATTGATAATAGGAGTAAATTAGAAAGTTGCTTAAAATGTCATGCTCTAAAAAATTTGGGTTTTATATCCCTTTAACTAGCAATGGGATGGCATGCAATGGGGGAGGGGGGGGGGGCAAAATGTATCCTCGCCTGTGTGGCCAAAAATCCTAGCACCGGCCCTGAAAAAGCTAAATGCCCTTTTAAGGGCAATGCCCATACAAATGCCCTTTTCAGGTAGATTAGGTTTTTGTTAGAGTTAGGTTTTTTATTTTGGGGGGTTGGTTGGGTGGTGGGTTTTGTATTTTTTTTACAGGTAAAAGAGCTGTTTAACTTAGGGAAATGCCCTACAAAAGACCCTTTTAAGGGCTATTGGTAATTTATTGTAGGCTAAGTTTTTTATTTATTTTGGGTGGGCTTTTTTATTTTTATAAGGCTATTAGATTAGGTGTAATTCTTTTTTATTTTTGATAAATTTGTTTGTTATTTTTCGTAATTTAGTGTTTGTTATTTTTTTGTAATATAGTATTTTTTAATTTGACAGGTAAGGAAATAGCAATTTTAATATAAAGTTAGGGGGGCGTTAGGTTTAGAGGTCACTAGTTTAAATTAGTTTATTGCGATGAGGGGGCTTTCGGTTTAGGGGTTAATAGTTTAATTTAGTTAATTTTGTTGGGGGGGTCTTGCGGTTTAGGGGTTAATAGGTTTATTATAGTAGCGGCGATGTTGGGAAGCGGCAGAATAGGGGTTAATATCTTTATTATAGTGTGGGCGATGTTGGCGTGCGGGGGAATAGGAGTTAATAACTTTAGTATAGTGGCGGCGATGTCGGGCAGCGGCGGAATTGGGGTTAATACGTTTTATTAGTGGTGGCGATGTCGGGAGCGGCAGATTAGGGGTTAATAACTTTAATATAGTATTTGTGATGCGGGAGGGCCTCGGTTTAGGGGTTAATAGGTAGTTTATGGGTGTTAGTGTACTTTGTAATAGTTTAGTTATGAGTATTATGTAACAGTTTTGTGGCATAAAACTCAAAACTACTGGTCTTAGATTGCGAAACGGATCTTGTTGGTATAGGCTGTAACGCAAGCTTTTTAGCCTCACTGCCTCACTGCAAAACTTGTAATGGCTGCGCTAAGGAAGTCCCATGAAAAAAACGTAATTTTTACGAGTGCAGGACTGACGTTGCGTTACAGGCTAAAAGGCTTGCGGTACAGCTATACCAACAAGACTTGTAATGGCTGCGGTGCTGTTTAAACGCTGAAATTACCATTTTTTCAGCGTTAAAACACGAACGCACAACTCGTAATCTACCTCATAGACTGCACTCACTGGATTTGTGAAAAATATAGATTTATTTTGTTATATCATAGTGGCGTTTCGGGATCCACAGACCCCTTCCTTTCTTTTTTTTTTTTTGGTCTGAGGAAGGCGTCTGTGGATCCCAAAACGTCCCTATGATATAACAAAATAAATCTTTTTTTTTTCACAAACCCAGTGAGTGCAGCCTTTATGTTTTACTATTGAAATTTAATCCTGACTAAGCCCTGGTTGTTGACTACCTACTAACTGAGAATGCAGATACTTGTGGGATATATACAATATATATATATATATATATATATATATACTGTATGTATATATATATATATATATATATATATATATATATGTATATACACAGAGAGAAGTGCAGTCACAGGAATGAACAGCTTGCTCAAAAATATTGTTAGCCTGTTCTATGGCGATTCCCCACCTGGGTGCAGCTTTTTAGCCCAGTAATGCTTTTCACAGAGTAGAACTTTCCTGTAGTATATCAGTCTGATCCCGCCTATTACGGTCAGTCCAGCGCCGAAATACCAGGCAATTCTTCTCTGAACAAGGAACACAGCAACCCCAGACAATCGTTTCGGCCTTCATTGGGCCTCGTCAGTGAGGTGTAGCCATATTCCTCTAAGCACACTGAGCAAGGAGTCCACGTCTGGTTGCCCCTTTTTCCCATAGGGAGACTAAATACACACAGAGAGAAGTGCACTCACAGGAACGAACAACTGGCTCAATACCATTGTTAGCCTGTTCTATGGCGATTTACCACCTGGGTGCAGCTTTTTAGCCCAGTAATGCTTTTCACAGAGTAGAACTTTCCTGTAGTATATCAGTCTGATCCCGCCTATTACGGTCAGTCCAGCGCCGAAATACCAGGCAATTCTTCTCTGAACAAGGAACACAGCAACCCCAGATGATCGTTTCGGCCTTCATTGGGCCTCGTCAGTGAGGTGTAGCCATATTCCTCTAAGCACACTGAGCAAGGAGTCCACGTCTGGTTGCCCCTTTTTCCCACAGGGAGACTAAATACATATAGAGAGAAGTGCACTCACAGGAACGAACAACTGGCTCAATACTATTGTTAGCCTGTTCTATGGCGATTTACCACCTGGGTGCAGCTTTTTAGCCCAGTAATGCTTTTCACAGAGTAGAACTTTCCTGTAGTATATCAGTCTGATTCCGTCTATATATACACACACACACACGATTATATATATATATATATATATATATATATATATATTTAATCCAGTACTTTATAGATAAGGGAATATGGTAGAGCTATATGAGATACCATGGCTAAAGTAGGGGATTTCAGCACTCACAAATATAACCCATTTAATCCAATTTCTTAGATATGTAAGACTGCGGAACAGCATCGAATCCAAAAAAATGAACTGCACATGCACAGACTTAACCACATGCAAACAGTTTATTGCAAAAAATTGCTACCACAAAATAAACAGCTAGAAATTACTCACTATCTCTAGAATACACTACTGCAGTGGATTAAAATAAAGCATATCAAACATATTTTTCATATTCAAGAGTCATCACAGACATATAAAAACATATGCAGCAAACAAAAGTTGGAAACACACAGCTTATAGATTCTCAGCTGAATAATACACTTAAGTAAACATTTATATAGATTCCTCTATAATGAAGAGAAAAAAATAAAGTCCTTTTATAGACCATATAAGTCCCAAATAGAGGAGATCAGATGTCTCAGTTAGTAGCAATATGTATCAACTTTGTAATACAACTGAATGAACCATTTTGCAAACATATGTTTAGTGGTATGTGTTAACCGAGGTAAAAGCGTCCTCTAATGTTAACTTAAACTGGAGACTTGTGCAGCTTGATAGCAGCTAAACCATATCTCAGTGGTGAAAAACAGAAATAGTCAAAACAGACCTGTGTGTAAATATAGCAGCAACATCCGAGAAAACAAAGTCACAGGGCTAATAGAAACCGGACCGGGACATGAGCCTCCGACATCCTTATCTCACCTCTCACAACCGTGTCTCCTTGCTCACTAGGGACACAAACTTGCAGGTGAATTCTTTGCCTCTGTGCATAAACCGTATCCAAGCGACTTGTAAGAACCGCTTGATTACCGCAAGATCCAGGCTTGCTTCTTCCGTTAGAATTTGAATTTCCCGGGCAGGCTCAGGCCAACTGCTTGTTCCACAGGTGCAGTAATAGCTGTTTTTTTTAGACCTTTCTAAAAACAGCTATTACTGCACCTGTGGAACAAGCAGTTGGCCTGAGGAATTGCCTGGTATTTTGGTGCTGGACTGACACTAAACATATGTTTGCAAAATGGTTCATTCAGTTGTATTACAAAGTTGATACATATTG
>NC_069505.1:520807109-520842109 GCF_027579735.1 Bombina bombina | reverse complement strand
CTGATTGGCCCAGATACCCTTTTTAAAGTGTATGTTCAGTCATTTTTAACTATGCATGATTAAGGACCATGTAGGTCCGAAACGTCGCTATTTTTAAGGTTGTAATATCCAAATAAAGAAGAATTTTTCACCTCTAAACAAAACGTCTGTATTGTGGTGCTGTCACACTTGATGCATTGACTGTACAATTTGGAGCTTTTGCTGATACTCCATGGGTATAGTGCTGGACTCTATCTTTTTATTCGTTGTATATATAAATATATATATACACATACAATCACATACACAGTTACACACACATATATGTGTGTGTATGTGTATATATATATATATATTTATTTTTTCTTTTTTTAAACATTTTATCATGCAAGGAGAAAGTTGTCTTATGTCTTTATTACTACGGAGGTCTCTCCCTGTGAATTTAGCGTGCTCTCCCGGATCCCCAGGTGTACACTCCCTTCACGCTGTAGGGCGACAGAGTTTCTCTCTCCATTGCATAACAAGGTAACCGGCTTTGAATCTTTACCCCTGTTTGTATATATATATAAATTTTATATATATATATATATATATATATACACACACACACACATATGGGGTTTGTATTTTTATGCTCCCAGAGTGTATTGGACATTGAGAAACATGTACATTAAGATTCTGTATTCTTAAAAAAAAAATTTAATTGAAAAAATAAGATGTTAGTCATTTATAAGAAAATCGCGATTAAATCGCAATTTTTTTGGTCCAAAATCGCGATTTTCAATTTTGCCCATATCGCCCAGCCATATATATGTCACACCGCACCGCTCTCCTTCCCTGCTCGTTGCCAGGGGCTGTGTCGCCGCGCGCTCCTCTCTCCTGATGCCGGTCCGGACGTCTGTGGTGCAGTAAGCCTAGTCAAATGATCTATCACTGCCCAAGTATAGGTGTTACTTTGTGTGCTCCTGGGTGTGACAGATCGTTACTACTTTGAATTGGTGTGCCCTTGGACTGCTTTACCGTTGCCGATAGGGACTGTCCTGCCTGTGGTGAGTGCCGCCCTCCTCATCTTACTAACTTTCTCTGCTCTGGGATATTCCCTATCATTCCAGCTCGACGCCCGGATAACAAGACTACTGTCCGAGTTCGGTCTGATAGAGGAGTATCCCACGAGCATTACAATATATATATATATATAAAAAAAAGTAATAAGGGTTAAAAGATCTATGGTATGTGACAAGGTGTTTGACCTCAAAGGGCTATAATGTATATATACATGCATACACATGTCTAAATATGTGTATGTATGCACACACACACATATATATATATATATATAAATGTGTGTGTGTACAGATGTATTTCTGTGTTTTACTGTATATTTACTGTACATATTTAACATTCCAATGCTCTTCACATACAGGAATGTGATATTTTTATTGTACAAATATATTTCTATAGATATCTGTATATACCTATACCTATGTTATCTATTCCTATAGCTATATACTGTAGGTATAGATATCTATTTTACATTAACATTATCGAATGTCTATAGAAATATATATTTAATTAAAAAAAATTATATGTGAAGAACATAGTAATGTATCAATGTTGCTTAGTTTTCTTGGTATCCTTTGTTAAAGAGTAATGCAGTGCAGCAGTGTTTGCTATATGTATGTTAAAAGCATTCTTACAAAATTGCTAGCATATAGTGCCCCAGAAACACGCATGCTCCTGAGCCTTCTTATCTGTGTTTCAACAAAGGATAACAAGAGAAAAAAGTACATGTGATAATAGAAATACATTGGAAAGTTTTTGTTTTGTTTTTTTTAACAATTTTGCACACCAGAATCATGTCAAAAAAATGAAACATTCAAATATGATGGCTCTTTAGACTGCAGCACAGTAAAGTCTATGTAAGAGTTGCTGGACAGTGAAAGAGGTTACAAGTGTATAGTTTGTCTCACCTGTGCACTCTGTGCCCTGGGGGTTGGTACTGAATCCAGAGGAGCAGGCACAGCGATAGCTGCCCACAGTGTTCTCACATCTACCATTGACACATGGACTTGGCCGCTGTCTACATTCATCCATATCTGTATAAATGAGGACACAGACAGATTAGAAGACCTGCGGTGTAGTTACATTTCCTCCCCTTTAATTTGTTCCTAATTATCAATTTTACCTGCTGGAGTGTATTAAATGGTTTACAAGTAGCTCCTTTACCCTTATTTTGGCATTTGAAATAGCTGATTTAGTCTGTGGTATCCCACCCTATACTGAAAGTTTCTATACTGAAGTCTAGGCTATTCACAAGCTATGTAAACACAACCAGCAGAAGAAATTACACTCCCAGTGGGGTGTAGAAGAAATAAGTAATAAACTGTTAATTTTCCATGGTTCTTTACAAGTATTGGGCTTTTGTTTACAGACAAATATAAGATAAGGAAGCATGTGTGTGTACACAAAGTCGTAAAATAATTAGATCCTATTTTACCTGCAAGCTCCATCCATTTTTATATTGTGTGGTTTCAAAGCACAAAACCAAATATATCATATACACAAACCTAAAAATGCAATTTCTCATACATTTTTACTCTGCAGCTGGTATAACAAGTTAAAGGGCCATAATACCCAAATGTTTAAACACTTGAAAGTGATGCAGCATAGCTGTAAAAAGCTGACTAGAAAATATCACCTGAACATCTCTATGTAAAAAAGAAAGATATTTTACCTCAAAAGTTCCTCAGTAGCCACCTCCCATTGTAAAGGATTTCTAAGCAGCATATTAGTATGTCTGTCCTAGGACAGCTGAAGGGATGAGCATCGTGCACTCTCATCTTATTTCACCAATCAGGTAAAGGAAGTTTACAATGAAATCTCATGAGAGTCAAGTCAAATCTCATGAGATCACAGTAAAAGTTCATGACCTCAGCACTGCTGATTGGCTGCTGTTCATTTCTTCATTTTTTTTATTTTTTTTTACCTGCAGTTGGGAGCAGTTGAGAATAACTTTTTACACAGAACTTACTCTGCTGAGCTGAGGAGATTGTGAGGTAAAATATCTTCCTTTTTTACATAGAGATGCTCAGGTGATATTTTCCTGTCAGCTTTTTACAGTTATACTGCATCAGTTTCAAGTGATTTAGCATATGAGTATTATGTCCCTTTAAGGGAAAAACAATTTTACAGTATACTGTCCCTTTAAATGCCTCTATTTTTTATTTGCTTTCACTATAATTTTATTGTCATCAATATTCTTTGGATTAAAGGGACACTAAACCCAATTTTTTCTTTCATGACTCAGATAAAGCATGCAATTTTAAGCAACTTACTCCTGTTATCAATTTTTCTTTGTTCACTTGCTATCTTTATTTGAAAAGCAAAAATGTAAAGCTTAGGAGCTGGCCCATTTTTGGTTCAGCGTCTGGGTAGCACTTTCTGATTGGTGTCTAAATGTAGCCACCAATCAGCAAGCACTATCCAGGCTGCCGAACCAAAAATGGGCCAGCTCCTTAGATTAGATTCCCGTCCTTTCAAAAAAAGATAGCAAGAGAACAAAGAAAAAATGATAATAGGAGTAAATTAGAAAGTTGCTTAAAATTGCATGCTCTATCTAAATCATGAAAGAAAAAAATTGGGTTTAGTGTCCCTTTAAATATGGAAAGGACAATTATGTTTGCAGTAGAGTCAGGGAATAGTTTCAAGCCTTACCAATGCAGTGGGTACCCTGTGTGCTCAGCCAGTACCCATTATTGCATACACATGTGTAGCTTCCGGAGCGTGGCACACACCGTCCTGGACCACAGATTTGTGGGTTTGATTCACACATGTTGGTATCTAAAACAAAGGATTTTATTTTATAACTTCTGAGTCTTTAGATTTTTACTACACTCAAGAAATGTTACATCTCCAAGGGATTAGGATCCCCTTAAAGGACGTTATTTGTCCACATAGACTTTCATGGTTCTCTTAACAAAAAAGATTATTTGCTCCCATAGACTTCCATGGTTGCCATCTACAAGAACTGATTTGTACCCAAAGACTTTCATGGGACCCCTCTAGAAAAATGAATTTGTCTCCACAGAATTTAAAGGGACCCATTTAGAAGAATTGATTTGCCACCTTAGACCTTAATGGGATCCCTCTACAAGAGAGAATGCATCCCATAACTTGTCATGGTGTCTTCTCTAGAACAATTGCATTGTCCCATATAGATATATCTCATAAAATTCACTAAAAGGGACACTGAAGCCACATTTTTCTTTCATGATTCAGATAGAGCATGCAATTTTAAGCAACTTTCTAATTTACTCCTATTATCAATTTTTCTTCATTCTCTTGCTATTTCTATTTGAAAAGCAAGAATGTAAGTTTAGAAGCCGGCCCATTTTTGGTTCACAACCTAGGTTGTCCTTGCTGATTGGACAGCACCAATAAACAAGTGCATGTCCAGTGTCTGAACCAAAAATTGTCTTGCTCCTTAGCTTAGATGCCTTTTTCAAATAAAGATAGCAAGGGAACAAAGAAAAATTGATAATAGGAGTAAATTAGAAAGTTGCTTAAAATTGCATGCTCTATCTGAATCATGAAAAAAACTAATTTGGGTTTAGTATTCCTTTAAGATAAGACTCTATTATTTTTACCCTATGTTTACGTACCAGGAACATTCACCAATGTATCTCTAGCTCTAGGACGTTCCGTTGGAGACAGTCTTCGGTCAGCTGGGACAGGTACCCTGGCTGGTACTCTTGGGTCTGGAACTGGTATTCTTGATGTTTCTCTTTGGTCTGGAACTCTTGATGGATCTCTTCTGTCTGGAACTGGTACTCTCGAAGTTTCCCTTTGGTCTGGAATTGGTACCCTAGCAGGTCCTGTCTGGTCTGGGATAGGTAACCTTGAAAAAGTTCCCTGGTCTGGAATTGATATTCGACTCTGATCCTCTGGCCTTACTGCAATTATTACTTGCCTGTCATCAGGCACATTTAAACGACCTTAGAACAATACAGGAAAACAACAAAAGAAATAAGATAAATACCTCAAAAATGTAAAGCAGAAGGGAGATATGATATTTTGTGAATGTTAATGGAGTTACACCACCCATCTCTTACCAGCTACCCCATGGTGATGAGTACTAGCTGTGGGAAGGGCCTGATATCCAGGCTGGCGTTGGATAGGCACCCTTGTATGATTGTGTCCAATAAAACGAGTGTTGATACGTAGGTCTGAGGCAGAGTAATGGTATCCTGGCCCAGCAGGACAAGTATGTCTAAATCCCTCTGAAGAATAAAATGATGTATTAGGAAAGCTGAATATTGTACATTAAATTAACAATACATTCACCGATTTGGTTTATTTGGCGTTAAATAAAATATTTCACTTTTATTACATAAGCATTTCTCAGCTAGTATCTGGGAAAAAGTGGGTGTTGGGGCAGCTCATGGGTGGGTCATAGAAGCCGGGGCAGAGCCACTTTGAGCTAAACAGAGCTGAGCCATGCTAGCCAATGGTAGAGGGAAAACAATAGTGAGATAAGCGTCAACCCAGTTGTGGGATGTGGTTGGGTGGATATGTTTAGGTACGAATATGCAGCACTCAAATCAGGGCCATCTTATTAAATGTATTACAGGTGGGAGCTCTCAGCATGCATTTTCATTCTTGGCTATGTTCATCCAGTTGTTTTCTTTCATTATTTATATAGAGCAAATTACTTCTATTATCAAATCTGCTTCATTCTTGTAGTGTCCTTTTTTTGAAGGAGCAGTAATACTAGGAGCTAGCTGAACGCATCAGGTGAACCAATGACAATATATGTGTAGCTTCCAATCAGTTACTAGCCCCCAGAAGTGCATTGCTGCTCCTGAGTCTACCTAGGTATGTTCCTCAAAAAGGATACCAAGAGAAAAAAAACAAATTTGATAATAGAAGTAAATTGGAAAGTTGTTTAAAATTACATGTTCTACCTGAAGCATTACATTTTAATTTTGACTACTGTCTGCAAAAAATTGGAAACTTTTCATGATTCTATACAAAATTGATTAATGATTAGTCAATGTAGTAGCAGTTTATATGACAACCTTGCTTATTAGAGAATATATATTAATATGTATCCACACATATAGAGCACATACATGTATTTAAGAGTATTGCCATTGCCTTTAAGAAAAGTTATACATGTATTTCACTCCGTTCAGTTCACACTGCCTTGTTCTCAGACAGTGTGCTAATCTCCAAGGAGAAGGGGGGTCACATTCCAATGGGGGATACTGGTGTGTGAATCTTTCTGTATTTAGAGGATTCATGATTTGATTTGAGAGTGACATAAAACATAGACAGGCCTGCTACACTAACAGTTTTAATTATTAGATTTGCTAAGGGGGGTGCGGATCAGATTAAAGGAGAAGGTTCTAGGCAACATCTGAGAGAGAGGTCTGACATTAACACCTGTAAAAATTTGCTGCCTGATGATGCTGTAGGCTTTGATACTACTGTCTTCCCTTGTATACTGATATTAATACCTTATTCGAAATCCAAAGATAAGTAACACATTTATAGTTTAATCATAGCCTTGCTTGTAAGCAGATTACCTGATTTATGTTATTGCAATACGTTTATAATAAACACTGCTGTTATTATACTGTATTGAGTTCAGTTTCTCAGTACTATTGCAAGTGTCCCTTTAAGTATAGTTAAGAAAGTGAAGCTTAAAGGGATATTCCAGCCAAAATTGGAATCCACACAGATGCATTTAAGTTTTGAATACAAGCATTTTTTGCAATATACATGTATTAGCAAAAATGCTTCTAATTAAAGCTATAGCGGTTTCAAAAGTGTATTTAGGAATGAACCGTGCACTAGCATTTTAAATACAGCACTTACTCAGAGAGCCTAAGGTGCTTGTACCATCTGGTAATGACTCAATTTGTTAATTGCTGACATGATACAAGCCCCACTGGTGCTCTGAGCAGCTGCAGTATTTAAAATGTAAAATGCTGGTGCACTGAGAATACCTAGCTATGCTTCACGTGCGCGTGGAGAAAATAATGTTAACACTAAAACAGTGATAACTTTTACTAGAAGCATTTTTGTCAATACATGTATATTGCAAATATGTTTCTAATCAAAGATGTAATTCATCTATGTGCATTTAAATTTTCACTAGAGTGTCCCTTTAAGAAATAGTGTGTACAGTAGTATAGCCAATTACTTTTTTTTTTTAATTGCTAATTTTCAGTTTTAAAAGAGAGAGACTGTAGCACAGGAAGTGCTCACAGATGTTCTTTACCTGTGCCGAAGGGAGGGCATCCCTCGCAGTTCTTGCCCCAAGCCTTTCCCACGCGACTGCAGCAGCAGATCTGTTTGGTGATATTCCTTAGGATGGGGAGAGAACAGCCACCCTCACGCAATATCCGAAAGCAAGGACCTTTAACTTCTGAGATAACATGGTGGGCTGAGAAGAAAGGTGACAGATGCACAATGTCTTGCATATTCCTAACACCCGGTGACATAGATCTCCTGTCTCTAACACTACCACACGCACTTCTCACCTCCCCTAATACAGAGACACTAGGACATTTACTGCTCACCTCCTGATACACATATAGCAGGACAAATACTGCTCACCTCCTGATACACATATAGCAGGACAGATACTGCTCACCTCCTTATACACATATAGCAGGACAGATACTGCTCACCTCCTGATACACATATAGCAGGACAGATACTGCTCACCTCCTGATACACATATAGCAGGACAGATACTGCTCACCTCCCGATACACATATACCAGGACAGATACTGCTCACCTCCTGATACACATATACCAGGACAGATACTGCTCACCTCCTGATACACATATAGCAGGACAGATACTGCTCACCTCCTGATACACATATAGCAGGACAAATACTGCTCACCTCCTGATACACATATACCAGGACAGATACTGCTCACCTCCTGATACACATATAGCAGGACAGATACTGCTCACCTCCTGATACACATATAGCAGGACAGATACTGCTTACCTCCTGATACACATATAGCAGGACAGATACTGCTTACCTCCTGATACACATATAGCAGGACAGATACTGCTCACCTCCTGATACACATATAGCAGGACAGATACTGCTCACCTCCTGATACACATATAGCAGGACAGATACTGCTCACCTCCTGATACACATATAGCAGAACAGATACTGCTCACCTCCTGATACACATATAGCAGGAAAGATACTGCTCAACTCTTGATACACATATAGCAGGACAGATACTGCTCACCTCCTGATACACATATAGCAGGACAGATACTGCTCACCTCCTGATACACATATAGCAGGACAGATACTGCTCACCTCCTGATACACATATAGCAGGACAGATACTGCTCACCTCCTGATACACATATACCAGGACAGATAGTGCTCACCTCCTGATACACATATAGCAGGACAGATACTGCTCACCTCCTGATACACATATAGCAGGACAGATACTGCTCACCTCCTGATACACATATACCAGGACAGATACTGCTCATCTCCTGATACACATATACCAGGACAGATACTGCTCACCTCCTGATACACATATAGCAGGACATATACTGCTCACCTCCTGATACACATATACCAGGACAGATACTGCTCAACTCCTGATACACATATACCAGGACAGATACTGCTCACCTCCTGATACACATATAGCAGGATAGATACTGCTCACCTCCTGATACACATATACCAGGACAGATACTGCTCACCTCCTGATACACATATACCAGGACAGATACTGCTCAACTCCTGATACACATATACCAGGACAGATACTGCTCACCTCCTGATACACATATAGCAGGACAGATACTGCTTGTGGCAAACCTCGCCACTTATGAACTATGCAGGAATTGTTATTTAGGCTAATGGTTAAAATGTATGTTAAACTGTATGTTACTGTTTAAACTCCCTGCTGTTTCAGTTGGGAAACCCCTTGTAGGGGAGACTGTTTTTAAAAAGTGTTTCTCCTGTTAAGTGTAGTCAGTCCACGGGTCATCCATTACTTATGGGATTATATCTCCTCCCTAACAGGAAGTGCAAGAGGATCACCCAAGCAGAGCTGCTATATAGCTCCTCCCCTCTACGTCATACCCAGTCATTCTCTTGCACCTAACTAATAGATAGGACGTGTGAGAGGACTGTGGTTATTAAAATTAGTTTTTATATCTTCAATCAAAAGTTTGTTATTTTAAACAGCACCGGAGTGTGTTGTTTTTTCTCAGGCAGCATTAGAAGAAGAATCTACCTGAGTTTATGCATGATCTTAGCGGTCGTAACTAAGATCCATTTGCTGTTCTCGGCCATTCTGAGGAGTGAGGTAACTTCAGATCAGGGGACAGCGGGCAGGGTTCACCTGCAAGGAGGTATGTTGCAGTATATTATTTTCTAAGGAATGGAATTGACTGAGAAAATACTGCTAATACCCATATAATGTAAGTGCAGCCTTAAATGCAGTAGTAGCGACTGGTATCAGGCTGATATGTATGTATGTTACACTGAGGTATTTCTGGGGAATGGAACTTCACTAAGAAAATACTGTGTACATTTAACTTATATTTGAGCCCCCACTGCAGTGTAAGCGACTAGCAGCAGGCTTATTAGCATAATTTCATAATTTTATTTTAAAACGTTTTACTGGCATGTTAATCGTTTTTCTCTGAGGTACTTGGTGATAAAAAAATTTGGGCATTATTTTTCCACATGGCTGTCGTTTATTTATGAATAAATTCAGTTTGCTGATCTTCCCCACTGTTATAATATGAGTGGGAGGGGCCTATTTTGGCGCTTTCTTGCGCAGTAACAATTCACTCACAGTCTTCCTATTTCTTCCTCCATGATCCAGGACGTCTCTACAGAGCCCAGGGGTCTCCAAAACTAGTTTTGAGGGAGGTAATCACTCACAGCAAACCTGTGAGACTGTGCTTTTGACTGTGATAAAACGTTTTATATTCTGTTATCCGTTTTTTTGGGTATTAAGGGGTTAATCATCCATTTGCTGGTGGGTGCAATCCTTTGCTAACTTATTGCATTTATTGTGAAAATTTGGTTGCTATAACAAATTTGGTTCATTGTAATTCAACTGTGACAGTTTATTAGTGTTTCTTAAAGGCACAGTAACGTTTTTTATATTGCTTGTAAATTTATTTCAAAAGTTTTTTCCAAGCTTGCTAGTTTCATTGCTAGTCTGTTAAACATGTCTGACACAGAGGAAACTCTTTGTGCAATATGTTTAAAGGCCAATGTGGAGCCCAATAGAAATTTGTGTACTAATTGCATTGATGCTACTTTAAATAAAAGTGTACATGTAAAGAAAATTTCACCAGACAACGAGGGGGAAGTTATGCCGACTAACTCTCCTCACGTGTCAGTACCTGCGTCTCCCGCTCGGGAGGTGCGTGATATTGTGGCGCCAAGTACATCAGGGCGGCCCATACAAATCACTTTGCAAGACATGGCTAATGTTATGACTGAAGTATTATCTAAATTGCCAGAAATTAGGGGTAAACGCGACCACTCTGGGGTGAGAACAGAGTGCGCTGATAATATTAGAGCCATGTCTGATACTGCGTCACAATATGCAGAACATGAGGACGGAGAGCTTCATTCTGTGGGTGACGGATCTGATCCAAGTAAACTGGACTCAGACATTTCAAATTTTAAATTTAAGCTTGAGAACCTCCGTGTATTGCTAGGGGGGGTATTAGCGGCTCTGAATGATTGTAACACGGTTGCAATTCCAGAGAAAATGTGTAGGCTGGATAGATACTATGCGGTACCGGTGTGTACTGATGTTTTTCCTATACCTAAGAGGCTTACAGAAATTATTAACAAGGAGTGGGATAGACCCGGTGTGCCTTTTTCACCCCCTCCTATATTTAGAAAAATGTTTCCAATAGACGCCACCACACAGGACTTATGGCAGACCGTCCCTAAGGTGGAGGGAGCAGTTTCTACTCTGGCTAAGCGCACCACTATCCCGGTGGAGGATAGCTGTGCTTTTTCAGATCCAATGGATAAAAAGTTAGAGGGTTACCTTAAGAAAATGTTTGTTCAACAAGGTTTTATATTACAACTCCTTGCATGCATTGCGCCTGTCACGGCTGCGGCGGCATTCTGGTTTCAGTCTCTGGAAGAGACCATTAACTCAGTTACATTGGATGAAATTAAAGACAAGCTTAGAGTACTTAAGCTAGCCAATTCATTTATTTCCGATGCCGTAGTACACTTAATTAAACTTACGGCTAAGAATTCAGGATTCGCCATTCAAGTGCGCAGAGCACTGTGGCTTAAATCTTGGTCAGCCGATGTAACCTCTAAATCTAAATTGCTTAACATACCTTTCAAAGGGCAGACATTATTCGGGCCCGGTTTGAAAGAAATTATCGCTGACATTACTGGAGGTAAGGGTCATGCCCTGCCTCAAGACAGAGCCAAACCAAGGGCTAGACAGTCTAATTTTCGTGCCTTTCGTAACTTCAAGGCAGGAGCAGCATCAACTTCCTCAGCTCCAAAGCAGGAAGGAACTGTTGCTCGCTACAGACAGGGCTGGAAACCTAACCAGTCCTGGAACAAGGGCAAGCAGGCCAGAAAGCCTGCTGCTGCCCCTAAGACAGCATGAAGTGAGGGCCCCCGATCCGGAAACGGATCTAGTGGGGGGCAGACTTTCTCTCTTCGCCCAGGCTTGGGCAAGAGATGTCCAGGATCCCTGGGCTTTAGAGATCATATCTCAGGGATATCTTCTGGACTTCAAAGCTTCTCCCCCAAAAGGGAGATTTCATCTTTCAAGGCTGTCAGCAAACCAGCTAAAGAGAGAAGCGTTTCTACGCTGTGTACAAGACCTTTTACTAATGGGAGTGATCCATCCAGTTCCGCGGTCGGAACACGGACAAGGGTTTTACTCAAATCTGTTTGTGGTTCCCAAAAAAGAGGGAACCTTCAGACCAATTTTGGACTTAAAGATCCTAAACAAATTCCTAAGAGTTCCATCGTTCAAAATGGAGACTATTCGGACAATCTTACCTATGATCCAAAGGGGTCAATACATGACCACAGTGGATTTAAAGGATGCCTACCTCCACATACCGATTCACAAGGATCATTATCGGTACCTAAGGTTTGCCTTCCTAGACAGGCATTACCAGTTTGTAGCTTTTCCCTTCGGGTTAGCCACAGCTCCAAGAATCTTTACAAAGGTACTGGGCTCTCTTCTGGCGGTACTAAGACCGCGAGGAATTTCGGTAGCTCCGTACCTAGACGACATTCTGATACAAGCGTCAAGTTTCCAGACTGCCAAGTCTCATACAGAGTTGGTTCTGGCATTTCTAAGGTCGCATGGGTGGAAGGTGAACGTAGAAAAGAGTTCTCTAAGGCCACTCACAAGAGTTCCTTTCTTGGGGACTCTTATAGATTCTGTAGAAATGAAAATTTACCTGACAGAAGACAGGTTAACAAAACTTCTAAATGCTTGCTGTGTCCTTCATTCCATTCAACACCCGTCAGTGGCTCAATGCATGGAGGTAATCGGCTTAATGGTAGCGGCAATGGACATAGTACCTTTTGCACGCCTGCATCTCAGACCACTACAATTGTGCATGCTAAGTCAGTGGAATGGGGATTACTCAGATTTGTCCCCTATGCTGAATCTGGATCAAGAGACCAGAGATTCTCTTCTATGGTGGCTTTCTCGGCCACATCTGTCCAGGGGGATGCCCTTCAGCAGGCCAGACTGGACAATTGTAACAACAGACGCCAGCCTACTAGGTTGGGGCGCTGTCTGGAATTCCCTGAAGGCTCAGGGATCATGGACTCAGGAGGAGAGTCTCCTTCCAATAAACATTCTGGAATTGAGAGCAGTTCTCAATGCTCTTCTGGCTTGGCCTCAGCTAGCAACTCTGAGGTTCATCAGGTTCCAGTCGGACAACATCACGACTGTGGCTTACATCAACCATCAGGGAGGGACAAGGAGTTCCCTAGCGATGATGGAAGTCTCAAAGATAATTCGCTGGGCAGAGTCTCACTCTTGCCACCTGTCAGCGATCCACATCCCAGGCGTGGAGAACTGGGAGGCGGATTTCCTAAGTCGCCAGACTTTTCATCCGGGGGAGTGGGAACTTCACCCGGAGGTATTTGCACAACTGCTTCGGCGTTGGGGCAAACCAGATCTGGATCTCATGGCGTCTCGCCAGAACGCCAAGCTTCCTTGTTACGGATCAAGATCCAGGGACCCGGAAGCGGTTCTGATAGATGCTCTGACAGCACCTTGGGTCTTCAACATGGCTTATGTGTTTCCACCCTTCCCGATACTTCCTCGTCTGATTGCCAGGATCAAGCAGGAGAGAGCATCGGTGATTCTAATAGCGCCTGCGTGGCCACGCAGGACCTGGTATATAGATCTAGTGGACATGTCATCCTGTCCACCTTGGTCTCTGCCTCTGAGACAGGACCTTCTGGTTCAGGGTCCTTTCAAACATCCAAATCTAATTTCTCTGAGGCTGACTGCATGGAGATTGAACGCTTGATTCTATCAAAGCGTGGATTCTCGGAGTCAGTGATTGATACCTTAATACAGGCTAGGAAACCTGTTACCAGGAAAATTTACCATAAAATATGGCGTAAATACTTACATTGGTGCGAATCCAAGAGTTACTCATGGAGTAAGGTTAGGATTCCTAGGATATTGTCTTTTCTACAAGAAGGCTTAGAAAAGGGTTTATCTGCTAGTTCGTTAAAGGGACAGATCTCAGCTCTGTCCATTCTTTTGCACAAGCGTCTGTCAGAAGTTCCAGACGTTCAGGCTTTTTGTCAGGCTTTGGCCAGGATTAAGCCTGTGTTTAAAACTGTTGCTCCGCCATGGAGCTTAAACTTAGTTCTTAATGTTTTACAGGGTGTTCCGTTTGAACCCCTTCATTCCATTGATATCAAGCTGTTATCTTGGAAAGTTCTGTTCCTAATGGCTATTTCCTCGGCTCGAAGAGTCTCTGAGTTATCAGCCTTACATTGTGATTCCCCTTATCTGATTTTTCATTCAGACAAGGTAGTTCTGCGTACTAAACCTGGGTTCTTACCTAAGGTAGTCTCTAACAAGAATATCAATCAAGAGATTGTTGTTCCTTCATTGTGCCCTAATCCTTCCTCAAAGAAGGAACGACTTCTGCACAATCTGGACGTTGTCCGGGCCCTGAAATTCTATTTACAGGCAACTAAAGATTTTCGACAAACTTCTTCCCTGTTTGTCGTTTATTCGGGACAGAGGAGAGGTCAAAAGGCTTCGGCTACCTCTCTCTCCTTCTGGCTTCGTAGCATAATACGTTTAGCCTATGAGACTGCTGGACAGCAGCCTCCTGAAAGAATTACAGCTCATTCTACCAGAGCTGTGGCTTCCACTTGGGCCTTTAAAAATTAGGCCTCTGTTGAACAGATTTGCAAGGCTGCAACTTGGTCTTCACTTCACACCTTTTCCAAATTTTACAAATTTGACACTTTTGCTTCTTCGGAGGCTGTTTTTGGGAGAAAGGTTCTTCAGGCAGTGGTTCCTTCCGTGTAAGGGTCCTGCCTGTCCCTCCCGTCATCCGTGTACTTTTAGCTTTGGTATTGGTATCCCATAAGTAATGGATGACCCGTGGACTGACTACACTTAACAGGAGAAAACATAATTTATGCTTACCTGATAAATTCCTTTCTCCTGTAGTGTAGTCAGTCCACGGCCCGCCCTGTTTTTACGGCAGGTCTAAATTTTAAATTAAACTCCAGTCACCACTGCACCCTATAGTTTCTCCTTTCTCGTTTGGTTTTGGTCGAATGACTGGGTATGACGTAGAGGGGAGGAGCTATATAGCAGCTCTGCTTGGGTGATCCTCTTGCACTTCCTGTTAGGGAGGAGATATAATCCCATAAGTAATGGATGACCCGTGGACTGACTACACTACAGGAGAAAGGAATTTATCAGGTAAGCATAAATTATGTTTTGTTTTTTTTTTTCTGTTGAAGAAAAAGTTGTTGTTGACTCCCAAGCTATGTGTCGTCTAGTTCTTGGTGGAAAGGGGTTATTATTACAATTACCAAGAGTAGTTACTTGCTTGGAGAAACTGATACCTTTAGTATTTTTCCACTAGAATATATACCACCCAAATGGGGCAGGAATAGGTTCATACATTTACGACAAAGGGAGACTTTCTGGATATGGAAATTAAAAACACTTAAACCCCATGGTCTTAACGAAAATATAGACATGGCTGCTTTCAATTAAGTCACTTGTTTATTGCAATAGCATATGTTGGTATTTCTTGTTAGTTGTATATGAAATAACACCTAGTATAACTATGTAGTAATAGATTTATATGTATGTACTTTGTTATTGTACAGGATTATGCGCCAACAGTATCCCTTTAAGCCGGCTCTATTTGATGTGGTCCTTGGGGGTTTTTGTAATCATTATTTTCACTGGGATATTGATCATGTTATTTCCTGCATTATACATTGATATATTTTCCCTAAGTCCTTTGGTCTAGTCTATTATGCGTTTAAACCCCAGACAGGAGATACACTGTTACATTTTTGCACATTTTGCTATACATCATCCTTTACCATGTGGTACCTATATTTGATACATGTATTATACTTCCCATATTTATCATTTTTAGATTTGCCACTTCTGTAACTATTCATGTCATCTCTGTGACTCTGTCCTAGTACATTTTTGACTGTGGGTTAGGACCCTTTAAGTGTACCGATATGTATTACACTAAACACAGAGTTGCACTTGATATGCATCCATTCTATCATATTTTGTCACACTATATGTGTATAATGATAACTATTTGTTAGACTACCCGACATGAGATATATTGTTTTATTTTTTTTGTGCATGCTCAGCTACACTATGTCTCCTTTTATGAGGATTTTTTTTATATATTAAAAGTTTTGCTATCCGCCGAGAACATGCATGTTTGGATATATATATTTACCACTGTAGGTTGGGACCCTATGAGTGTATCGATATACATTATCCCACTCACAGAGTTGCACTTTATATGTTAACTCTGTTGTCATTTGATTCAAGGTTTTTTTGTTTTGGTTTTTAAACATCGAGTTCTATATACTTTTTATATTTTTAAAGCTCTGTCTAATGCCGATTTTCAACTACTCCTATTGGGCAAATACTCTTATTGGCCACATATCTAAAATTAGGAGGCTGGGTTCACACACCTCTATTTTCAACCTATCAGTTGGTTGCCGGCTTAGACTGAGGTTACTATTGGCTCATTTTTCTAGCGCGCAGGCGCATTGATCAGCTGTAGACGCTGAGTTTTGTTTTATAAGTTGTGATGTCGTTTGAGAACTATACACCTGAGGAAACGGTTGTTAATACCGGGAAACGCGTAGTGTATTGGGTTATAATAAACTGCATATTTGTTTTTACCCTACGGCATCACACTACTTTCTTTTAATTATCAATCCTATTTGGATGTTGCGTGAAAGTTTGAAAGCACTTTACCCTGGAAGAAACTGACTGTTTGGTTCCTGTCACATTCTGAATGTATTGGTTTACCGCTCGTGAGGAGAGCTCGCTGGGCAGCTTTTAATAGTCCAGCCTGTACTTGTGGCACTTCTCAAGTGCCTGACATCTAGTAAGTGTCATCTTGATGTGTGCATGAGCATTGGTACCTGACGTACTCACACCATTGTGGCGCCTCCTTTTGTTTTCTCATATTCTCTACTTGCTTGTCTCTGCTTACCCAAAAAATATTACAGATCCAACTACCTCTCTGCTACAATTACCAAGAGTAGTTATTTTGTTTGTCTGTGCTTACTAAAAAGATATTACAGATCCTACTGCCTCTCTGCTACAATTACCAAGAGTAGTTACTTGCATGTCTCTGCCTACCCAAAATATATTACAGATCCTACTGCCTCTCTGCTACAATTGGTGGCAAGCGACGGGATTCAAACCGCACAGCAAGTCGTAGGACATGTGATGTATATGAACAGACGGTGAATGGGGACAGATTATACCAGACTAAAGAGGAATTATTGCCAGCAATAAAACCAAAGCAAGGCTGATTGCAGAGCTCATGGAGGGAGACCGGGTAGAAGGTACGGCCGTACCCATGGCGAACAACGAAACTGAATTCAATTCCAAAAAGAGATGCGGACCCGGTTGGCTTTTTTTCCGCTACCCCATTCGGAGGAGCTCCTGACACGGACATCAGCAGACGTACAGGAGTACTTGATGGTGACCCGACAAACCCCCCCCCGAGACCCGGAGAGGGGCTACCAGTACACTTCAGTGCTGGTACAGGGAAAGCTAAGATACCCTACCACGCATTCAAGGATCATACCGACACGGAGGATATCGATGGGTACCTACAGGACTTTGAGCGATTATGCCAACTGCATAATATTAGTACCGCTGACCAAGTTCCCCTACTGGCTGGCAAGTTATCCGGGCGGGCCGCTGAAGCCTACCGCACCATACCAGATGAGGACAGCAGGAACTACCAGAAGGTCAAACAGGCCATCCTGACTAGGTATGCTATTACCCCGGAGGCATATCGACAGCGGTTCCGAGACCTGAAGAAGCTGGAGAAAGATACCCACACTGAGTGGGCACATCGGCTAACCAGGGCCGCTAAAGGCTGGTTGCAGGCAGCCCAAGTCACCCAGTTGGAAGACCTTTTACAACTCCTGTTGATGGAGCAATTCTTCCAAGGGGTGTCCACTGAATTGCAAAACTGGCTGAGAGATCGAAAACCATGCACGGTACATACCGCAGCGACCTTGGCTGACGAATACCAAGATGCTCGGAGAGCTCAACGAACACAGCAACGCTCCAGTATTGGGGTCACTCCAACCCCCACTGCAGCTCCCACACCTCTGCTACCCCATCCTGGAGGGGGAATCTACCCACCCCCTCCCCGATACCAGACTCGATCAGCTATCCGTCTTTGTAACCATCTTTGTAACCAACAAGGGCACATTCAGAGAGACTGTCCCAGGAACAAGAACCGATCCACCTGGAACAACCAGAACAACTTGTCAAACAACCGGGCAGCTGTACACTGCTACCAAAACGAGCCCCGACTATAGACCCAACCCGCAGTCTTCCATGAGGAACCCTTGGGCATCTTACACGAGGTAAACCCAGTACAGGCCGCTTCGGATAACCTACAAAGCCACCGCCAGGTGGTCTATATAGAGGGCCGACGTGTCCAAGGGCTGCGTGACTCTGGGGCCACCATAACCTTGCTCCGGCAACATTTAGTTTCCACCAATCAACTCACCGGAGACTGTGTAGCTGTCCAGGTGGCCGGGGGAGCCATTTACAAGATTCCCACGGCCAAAGTACACTTGGATTGGGGAGCAGGGTCGGGGAACGTAGAAGTGGGCCTTATGCAATATTTGCCCGCAGACGTTATTTTGGGCAACGACTTAGGGGTGCTGACTTCAGCGTTTGCACCCCGAACCTCCCCACAAGCAGCACTGCCCGTGGTTACCCGACAACAGGCCCGCACCAACGCACTGGCTGATCACTCTGAGGCTCAGGTAAGCAATCACCCCCCTAATGTCTCTTGGGCCCCTCCACTAGAGTTTGGTAGCGAAGTGGCCACTGACCCCTCGTTGCAAGTATATAGGGATAATGTAGACCAGAATCAGGCGGGTTGGAAGGAGAGAGGTACGTTTGGGACAAGGGGTTACTGTACAGGTATGCAGAGAAGATAGTGGCTGGATCTATTCCCCTGTCCGTTCAGCAGTTAATAGTACCTCAGAGGTATAGACGAGAACTGCTACGGGTTGCCCACGATATTCCGCTGTCAGGCCACCTAGGAGTTAGTCGGACGAAGCACCGCCTAACTCAGAATTTCTTTTGGCCAGGGATCACCAAAGATATTAGGCAGTATTGCCAGACGTGTGACACCTGCCAACGAGTAGGGAAAAGAGGAGACCGATATAAGGTGTGGCAAACCTAGCCACTTCAGGACTATAATGTAAGAAAGGTTGTCTATAGAATGTATTGTGTGCTATGTAGATGTGACAGACCCTTCTGTCAGGACTGAAGGAGTTAACTGTCTTTAGCTTTAAGAAGCTAATTTTCTAAATACAAGTTGCTGGCTCCAGCCATAATTTAGTTAGTGAGGAGAATTCCATTGTTTGATCACCTTCAGAGAGAAAACGCCTAAGTGATAAGAAGAGCCAAACGTGTCTGGTGTTTAAGTTGTTATCTGCCTAAGTAAAGTAATGTACAACATTCTTTCAACCCCCCTTCTGGGGGGTCTGACCTGCATAAATACTGGGCATATGAGCCTTAATAAAGTCATTCTGTTTTAAACCTGAAAACTGGCTGGGTTGTGAATTGCTGATTCCCTATGCAGGACATTGTTCCCTGGTGTTAACCCTTGGTATCCTGTTGGTACCGTTACAATTTGTGGCAAGCGACGGAATGAACCTTATCGCCCAGAAGAGCAACTACACAAGCCAGTAACCTCAGGAAGAGGGGGATTACTACAATACTGACTAAGATGGAAGGAGTACCAGGGACCGAAGTGAATGGAGATGGATTATTCTAAGCTAAAGAGACAAACGTAAAAGGAACTGCTAGAAGCCAGGGGAAAGATAGGCAGCAGCAAACCCAAGGCTATATTAATTGCCGAGCTGATGGAGGGAGACAGAGCTCGCAGCGCTACGCCTCCAGCAGCCATGGAGGAGACCCTATACCAGAGGGAAATGAGGACCAGGCTGGAATTTTTACCCCAACCTGTACCACGGGATATGCTATCCGTGGTAATGGCAGATGTGCAGGAGTACGTGATGGCACACAGTCCGCGGAATGCATCCTCCCGAGCAGAATCCATTTTGGACGCACTCAGCAACCCAGTAAGAGCCAAAATCCCATACCATGCATTTAAAATGTTTTGTGAGGAGAAGGATGAGATTGATGGGTATTTACAGGATTTTGAGAGACTGTGCGAGTTACATGATTTGGAGCAGTCCGTATGGGTGCCGGTGCTAGCAGGCAAGCTAGCCGGTAGGGCAGCGGAAGCGTATCGCGCTGTACCCAGGGAGGACAGCAAGGATTACGCTAAAGTGAAGAGAGCGATCTTGGAAAGATATGCCATTACCCCAGAGGCATACCGGCGCAAGTTTAGAGGCCTGCGCAAGCCAGAAAGAGATTCACATGCAGAGTGGGCCCACAAGCTGGATCAAGCATCTCAAGGGTGGATACAGGCCAGCCAAGCTACCACCATGGAAGAATTGCGACAACTGATGCTGTTGGAGCAATTCTTTAACGGCTTGTCCCCAGAAGCCCAAGAATGGGTGAGAGATCGAAAACCCCTCACCTTAACCGAAGCAGCCAGATTAGCAGACCAGCATTTTGATGCCAGGAGGCACCATGGACTACAGCCTAACACCCCCACAGCGGCACCTTTTCGCCCAGCCCCAGGGAATCCACCACCCCCCTCACGATACAACGGACGGGCGAATATACAATGCCACACCTGCAAGCAGTGGGGACATATGGCACGTGAGTGCACCCAAAATCGGAGCAGACAAGCTTGGAACCAGGTCAGACAGAACCTGGCCCCAAGGGCGGCTGCTCACCATTACCAAACGGAGCCAGCCGCTCATGAGGTGTTGAGCACCCAAGCCGAGGAACCCCTGGGAATTCTGCATGAGGTGATGTCGGTCCAGGGACTTTGGGATTCGGGAGCTACTTTAACCCTGATAGCTCCCCATTTGGTGCCGGATACAGCACCCACTGGCGGATCCGTGGCAGTACGAGGGGCAGGGGGAGCAGTATACCGATTGCCCACTGCTAGAGTGGAGTACAGATCCCCAGTCACCCCAGCAGCTGCCAGTTACCAACCCCCGGCGCACCGCTATACCACACGGCCTCCGGCCACGAACTACCCTCAGAGAGGCCGATTCAATTTGCGGGGCTACTCACAACCTATTCGGTGCTTTGGATGTAAGCAACTAGGGCACAAAAGACCAGAGTGTCCCCTAAACGCAGCGAATCAAGCACAGTCCTGGAGAAGACCCGCCGGCGGAATCCAACATAATCCTGAATGCTGGGGCAGCCTACATAAAGCAGACCCCGTGCAAGCTGCCCACCGGAATAACCCGCAACGGGTTAAAGTGAATGGGAAGGAGGTCAGTGGTCTACGGGATACTGGTGCTACCATGACCTTGCTTCAAGAGAACTTGGTGTCTGAGAAACAGCACACTGGAGACACTGTGGCTGTGAGGGTAGCAGGGGGCACTGTGTTCCGCTTACCTGTTGCCAGGGTACATTTGGATTGGGGAGTGGGCGCTAGACCTGTGAATGTGGGGGTCAAGAAGGACTTACCTGCTGATGTTCTCCTTGGAAATGACTTGGCCCCCCTTGTTTCTGCCTAAGCTCCCATGGGTCCCGCTGATGTTAACCCTGTGACCACCCAAAGCCCAGTCCCTCCGGGAAGAGGTACATTTTAACCGTGGTGTGGGCCCTCAAAAAGTTGCAGCCGTACCTGTATGGACAACCTTTTTCCTTACTCACAGATCACAACCCGTTGGTGTGGCTGAACCGTGTGGCCGGGGACAATGCCAGGCTGCTGCGCTGGAGTTTGGCGCTGCAGCCCTTCGACTTTACAATCCATTACCGCCCAGGGAAACAAAACGGTAACGCCGACGGGTTGTCCAGACAAACTGAACTTGAAAAGTGATCTGTGAGTACTTCCCCGGACATCCCCAAGCCGATCCGTTGGGATCAGACTGTGTATGCCGGCTTGGTTCTGGGGGAGCATTGTGGCAGACCTAGCCACTTCAGGACTATAATGTAAGAAAGGTTGTCTATAGAATGTATTGTGTGCTATGTAGATGTGACAGACCCTTCTGTCAGGACTGAAGGAGTTAACTGTCTTTAGCTTTAAGAAGCTAATTTTCTAAATACAAGTTGCTGGCTCCAGCCATAATTTAGTTAGTGAGGAGAATTCCATTGTTTGATCACCTTCAGAGAGAAAACGCCTAAGTGATAAGAAGAGCCAAACGTGTCTGGTGTTTAAGTTGTTATCTGCCTAAGTAAAGTAATGTACAACATTCTTTCAACCCCCCTTCTGGGGGGTCTGACCTGCATAAATACTGGGCATATGAGCCTTAATAAAGTCATTCTGTTTTAAACCTGAAAACTGGCTGGGTTGTGAATTGCTGATTCCCTATGCAGGACAGTGTTCCCTGGTGTTAACCCTTGGTATTCTGTTAGTACCGTTACATAAGGCGAAGCTACACTCCCTCCCCATAATAGAGGAGCCTTTTAGTCGAGTGGCGGTGGACCTCATTGGCCCCCTAGCCAAGCCTAGCCCCTTGGGGAAGAGGTATATACTCACGGTCGTGGATTATGCCACCCGATATCCCGAGGCAGTGGCTCTGGCTAATATTCATGCCGAGACCGTGGCGGATGCCCTCATCAGAATCTTCTCCCGCATGGGATTTCCCCGGGAGATTATTTCGGACCCCAGTCTAATGGGCTCTGTGAACGGTTTAATGGAACACTGAAACAGATGCTCCGCACGTTCATGGATACCCAGAAGAACTGGGAGCGGTTTCTACCCCCCAGGAGTCCACGGGGTTCTCTCCCTTTGAATTATTATTCGGAAGGAGGGTACAGGGTCCCCTAGACTTAATCCGAGAGCATTGGGAGTGGGAAGTCACTAGTGACGGTACTCCTATCGTACCATACGTGCTGGAGTTTAGGGAGCGCCTGGAGGCCCTGACTCGGACCGTCCGCTCCAACCTTCAGGCGGCTCAAACCCGTCAGCGCCGTTGGTATGATAGGGGCGCCAGGGACCGCAGTTTTCAGACTGGGCAGAAGGTGCTAATCTTAAAACCGGTCAAAAATGCTAAACTGCAGGCCTCCTGGCAGGGCCCATACAAGGTAGTGGAACAAATCTGTGACACCACCTATGTGATCGGCCCATGTACTGGAGCAGGCGGTAGACGCATGCTCCATGTAAATATGTTGAAGCCGTACCATGAACGCGCAGAGGAGGTGAATGCTATTTGCGCCCCTGCCGCGGACGACGCAGACAGTTTACCTCTTCCCGACCTCCTAGGAATGAAGAACCGGAACAAAGGTCTGGGAGAGGTACAATTGGGTGAGCGGTTAAGTCCTCGGGAATGAGCTCAAATAGCAGAGCTACTGCAGGAAAAGAGAGACACGTTCTCCAACGTGCCTGGATATACCCGACTGGCCACCCATAGGGTAGAAACCCCAGGTCACCTCCCCATGCGTCAACCTCCTTACCGCATACCAGAATCGGTGAGAGAACATATGTGGAAGGAGATTGACGAGATGCTACAGTTAGGAGTGATTGAGCACTCGGACAGCCCCTGGGCCTCGCCGGTAGTTCTAGTGCCGAAGCGGTACGGCACGACCCGCTTCTGCGTAGACTACCGGAAACTTAATGATAAACCCGTCTCTGACGCCTACCCTATGCCCCGGATAGATGAGCTCCTGGATAAAATGGCTCGAGGCCAGTACCTCACCACCATAGATCTGTGTAAGGGGTACTGGCAGATCCCACTAGCCGAGGATGCCATCCCCAAATCAGCGTTCGTCACCCCGTTTGGCCTGTACCAATTCAAGGTCATGCCATTCGGGATGAAGAACGCTCCTGCTACTTTCCAGCGAAGTGTAGATTGGCTACTGGATGGCTCCCAAGAGTACGCATGCGCCTATTTAGACGACATAGCTATATTTAGCAGCTCCTGGGATGAGCATTGAACCATATAGGGGCGATCCTAGATCGCATTAGGGAGGCAGGATTAACCCTTAAGCCTAGCAAATGTCATATAGGGATGGCAGAGGTGCAGCACCTAGGGCACCGAGTAGGTAGCGGGCAGCAGAAGCCCGAACCGGCCAAGGTAGAGGCCGTAGCCAAGTGGCCCACTCCCCGTACCAAGACCCAAGTGCTAGCCTTTCTAGGTACCGCAGGCTATTATAGGAAGTTTGTACCTAATTATAGTACCCTAGCCAAACCCCTCACCGACCTCACCCGTAAAAAACCTTCCTAAGATTGTTACCTGGAGCCCAGAGTGTGAACAAGCATTCCAAGAACTGAAAAACGCTCTGGTAAATGCCCCTATCCTTGCTGCCCCGGATCCAACTAAACGCTTTCTCGTCCATACAGATGCTTCTATGTTTGGATTGGGAGCCGTGCTGAGCCAAGTCGGGGCTGATGGCAGCAAGCATCCTGTGGCCTACCTAAGCAGGAAACTGTTACCCCGAAAAGTTAGCTACACCACCATCGAAAAGGAATGCCTGGCTGCGGTGTGGGCCCTCAAGAAACTTCATCCATATTTATATGGACAACAATTTTCCCTGCTCACAGATCACAACCCCTTGGTGTGGCTGAACAGGGTACCCGGAGACCATGCCTGGCTGTTGCGCTGGAGTTTGGCGCTGCAGCCGTTTGACTTAACAATCCATTACCGACCTGGGAAGCAAAACGGCAACGCCGACGGGTTGTCCAGACAAACTGAACTTGAACCTTGATCTGTGAACACTCCTCCGGACCTCCCCAAGCCAATCCGTTGGGATCAGACTGGGTATGCCGGTTTGGTTCTGGGGGAGCATTGTGGCAAACCTCGCCACTTATGAACTATGCAGGAATTGTTATTTAGGCTAATGGTTAAAATGTATGTTAAACTGTATGTTACTGTTTAAACTCCCTGCTGTTTCAGTTGGGAAACCCCTTGTAGGGGAGACTGTTTTTAAAAAGTGGTTTTTTTTTTTCTGTTGAAGAAAAAGTTGTTGTTGACTCCCAAGCTATGTGTCGTCTAGCTCTAGTTCTTGGTGGAAAGGGGTTATTATTACAAATACCAAAAGTAGTTACTTGCATGTCTCTGCTTACCCAAAAGATATTACAGATCCTACTACCTCTCTGCTACAATTACCAAGAGTAGTTATTTGCTTGTCTGTGCTTACCAAAAAGATATTACAGATCCTACTTCCTCTCTGCTACAATTACCAAGAGTAGTTACTTGCTTGTCTCTGCCTACCCAAAATATATTACAGATCCTACTGCCTCTCTGCTACACTGCTCACCTCCTGATACACATATAGCAGGACAGATACTGCTCACCTCATGATACACATATAGCAGGACAGATACTGCTCACCTCCTGAAACATATATCAGGACAGATACTGCTCACCTCCTGATACACATATACCAGGACAGATACTGCTCACCTCCTGATACACATATAGCAGGACAGATACTGCTCACCTCCTGATACACTTATAGCAGGACAGATACTGCTCACCTCCTGATACACATATAGCAGGACAGATACTGCTCACCTCCTGATACACATATAGCAGGAAAGATACTGCTCACCTCCTGATACACATATAGCAGGACAGATACTGCTCACCTCCTGATACACATATACCAGGACAGATGCTGCTCACCTCCTGATACACATATAACAGGACAGATGCTGCTCACCTCTTGATACACATATAGCAGGACAGATACTGCTCACCTCCTGATACACATATAGCAGGACAGATACTGCTCACCTCCTGATACACATATACCAGGACAGATGCTGCTCACCTCCTGATACACATATACCAGGACAGATGCTGCTCACCTCCTGATACACATATAGCAGGACAGATACTGCTCACCTCCTGATACACATATAGCAGGACAGATACTGCTCACCTCCTGATACACATATACCAGGACAAATACTGCTCACCTCCTGATACACATATACCAGGACAGATACTGCTCACCTCGTGATACACATATACCAGGACAAATACTGCTCACCTCCTGATACACATATACCAGGACAGGTACTGCTCACTTCCTGATACACATATACCAGGACAAATACTGCTCACCTCCTGATACACATATAGCAGGACAGATACTGCTCACCTCCTGATACACATATAGCAGGACAGATACTGCTCACCTCTTGATACACATATAGCAGGACAGATACTGCTCACCTCCTGATACACACATACCAGGACAGATACTGCTCCCCTCTTGATACACATATAGCAGGACAGATACTGCTCACCTCCTGATACACATATACCAGGACAGATACTGCTCACCTCCTGATACACATATAGCAGGACAGATACTGCTCACCTGCTGATACACAAATAGCAGGACAGATACTGCTCACCTCCTGATACACACATACCAGGACAGATACTGCTCACCTCCTGATACACACATACCAGGACAGATACTGCTCACCTCCTGATACACACATACCAGGACAGATACTGCTCACCTCCTGATACACATATACCAGGACAGATACTGCTCACCTCCTGATACACATATAGCAGGACAGATACTGCTCACCACCTGATACACACATACCAGGACAGATACTGCTCACCTCCTGATACACATATAGCAGGACAGATACTGCTCACCTCCTGAAACACATATAGCAGGAGAGATACTGCTCACCTCCTGATACACATATAGCAGGACAGATACTGCTCACCTCCTGATACACATATAGCAGGACAGATACTGCTCACCCCCTGATACACATATAGCAGGACAGATACTGCTCACCTGCTGATACACAAATAGCAGGACAGATACTGCTCACCTCCTGATACACACATACCAGGACAGATACTGCTCACCTCCTGATACACACATACCAGGACAGATACTGCTCACCTCCTGATACACACATACCAGGACAGATACTGCTCACCTCCTGATACACATATACCAGGACAGATACTGCTCACCTCCTGATACACATATAGCAGGACAGATACTGCTCACCACCTGATACACACATACCAGGACAGATACTGCTCACCTCCTGATACACATATAGCAGGACAGATACTGCTCACCTCCTGAAACACATATAGCAGGAGAGATACTGCTCACCTCCTGATACACATATAGCAGGACAGATACTGCTCACCTCCTGATACACATATAGCAGGACAGATACTGCTCACCTCCTGATACACATATAGCAGGACAGATACTGCTCACCTCCTGATACACATATAGCAGGACAGATACTGCTCACCTCCTGATACACATATACCAGGACAGATGCTGCTCACCTCCTGATACAAATATACCAGGACAGATGCTGCTCACCTCCTGATACACATATAGCAGGACAGATACTGCTCACCTCCTGATACACATATACCAGGACAGATACTGCTCACCTCCTGATACACATATAGCAGGACAGATACTGCTCACCTCCTGATACACATATACCAGGACAGATACTGCTCACCTCCTGATACACATATAGCAGGACAGATACTGCTCACCTCCTGATACACATATAGCAGGACAGATACTGCTCACCTCCTGATACACATATAGCAGGACAGATACTGCTCACCTCTTGATACACATATACCAGGACAGATACTGCTCCCCTCTTGATACACATATAGCAGGACAGATACTGCTCACCTCCTGATACACATATACCAGGACAGATACTGCTCACCTCCTGATACACATATAGCAGGACAGATACTGCTCACCTCCTGATACACATATACCAGGACAGATACTGCTCACCTCCTGATACACATATACCAGGACAGATACTGCTCACCTCCTGATACACATATAGCAGGACAGATACTGCTCACCTCCTAATACACACATACCAGGACAGATACTGCTCACCTCCTGATACACATATACCAGGACAGATACTGCTCACCTCCTGATACACAAATAGCAGGACAGATACTGCTCACCTCCTGATACACACATACCAGGACCGATACTGCTCACCTCCTGATACACACATACCAGGACAGATACTGCTCACCTCCTGATACACACATACCAAGACAGTTACTGCTCACCTCCTGATACACACATACCAGGACAGATACTGCTCACCTCCTGATACACACATACCAGGACAGATACTGCTCACCTCTTGATACACACATACCAGGACAGATACTGCTCACCTCCTGATACACACATACCAGGACAGATACTGCTCACCTCCTGATACACATATAGCAGGATAGATACTGCTCACCTCCTGATACACACATACCAGGACAGATACTGCTCACCTCCTGATACACACATACCAGGACAGATACTGCTCACCTCCTGATACACATATAGCAGGATAGATACTGCTCACCTCCTGATACACATATAGCAGGACAGATAGTGCTCACCTCCTGATACACATATAGCAGGACAGATACTGCTCACCTCCTAATACACATATAGCAGGACAGATACTGCTCACCTCCTGATACACATATACCAGGACAGATACTGCTCACCTCCTGATACACATATAGCAGGACAGATACTGCTCACCTCCTGATACACATATAGCAGGACAGATACTGCTCACCTCCTGATACACATATAGCAGGACAGATACTGCTCACCTCCTGATACACATATAGCAGGACAGATAGTGCTCACCTCCTGATACACATATAGCAGGACAGATACTGCTCACCTCCTGATACACATATAGCAGGACAGATACTGCTCACCTCCTGATACACATATACCAGGACAGATACTGCTCACCTCCTGATACACACATACCAGGACATTTACTGCTCACCTCCTGATACACATATAGCAGGACAGATACTGCTCACCTCCTGATACACATATAGCAGGACAGATACTGCTCACCTCCTGATACACATATACCAGGACAGATACTGCTCACCTCCTGATACACAAATAGCAGGACAGATACTGCTCACCTCCTGATACACACATACCAGGACCGATACTGCTCACCTCCTGATACACACATACCAGGACAGATACTGCTCACCTCCTGATACACACATACCAAGACAGTTACTGCTCACCTCCTGATACACACATACCAGGACAGATACTGCTCACCTCCTGATACACACATACCAGGACAGATACTGCTCACCTCTTGATACACACATACCAGGACAGATACTGCTCACCTCCTGATACACACATACCAGGACAGATACTGCTCACCTCCTGATACACATATAGCAGGATAGATACTGCTCACCTCCTGATACACACATACCAGGACAGATACTGCTCACCTCCTGATACACACATACCAGGACAGATACTGCTCACCTCCTGATACACATATAGCAGGATAGATACTGCTCACCTCCTGATACACATATAGCAGGACAGATAGTGCTCACCTCCTGATACACATATAGCAGGACAGATACTGCTCACCTCCTGATACACATATAGCAGGACAGATACTGCTCACCTCCTGATACACATATACCAGGACAGATACTGCTCACCTCCTGATACACATATAGCAGGACAGATACTGCTCACCTCCTGATACACATATAGCAGGACAGATACTGCTCACCTCCTGATACACATATAGCAGGACAGATACTGCTCACCTCCTGATACACATATAGCAGGACAGATAGTGCTCACCTCCTGATACACATATAGCAGGACAGATACTGCTCACCTCCTGATACACATATAGCAGGACAGATACTGCTCACCTCCTGATACACATATACCAGGACAGATACTGCTCACCTCCTGATACACACATACCAGGACATTTACTGCTCACCTCCTGATACACATATAGCAGGACAGATACTGCTCACCTCCTGATACACATATAGCAGGACAGATACTGCTCACCTCCTGATACACATATAGCAGGACAGATACAGCTCACCTCCTGATACACATATAGCAGGACAGATACTGCTCACCTCCTGATACACATATAGCAGGACAGATACTGCTCACCTCCTGATACACATATACCAGGACATTTACTGCTCACCTCCTGATACACATATAGCAGGACAGATACTGCTCACCTCCTGATACACATATACCAGGAAAGATACTGCTCACCTCCTGATACACATATACCAGGACAGATACTGCTCACCTCCTGATACACATATAGCAGGACAGATACTGCTCACCTCCTGATACACATATAGCAGGACAAATACTGCTCACCTCCTGATACACATATACCAGGACATTTACTGCTCACCTCCAGATACACATCTAGCAGGACAGATACTGCTCACCTCCTGATACACATATACCAGGAAAGATACTGCTCACCTCCTGATACACATATACCAGGACAGATACTGCTCACCTCCTGATACACATATAGCAGGACAGATACTGCTCACCTCCTGATACACATATAGCAGGACAGATACCTCTCACTTCCTCCTAATATACAGCCACCAGTATATGTAACTCTCACCTACACAGACACCAGGACAGATACCACTCACCTCCTCCTAATATACAGTCACAAGGACTCATTCTTCTAACTTCCCCTAATATACAGCCACCAGTATATGTAACTCTCACCTACACAGACACCAGGACAGATACCACTCACCTCCTCCTAATATACAGTCACAAGGACTCATTCTTCTAACTTCCCCTAATATACAGACACCAGTATATGTAACTCTCACCTACCCTAATACACAGACACCAGTATATGTAGCTCTAACCTACCCTCAGTGGCATAGCGTGGGGGGGGGAGGGGGGCTACAGGGGTGGTTGCCCCAGGGCGCATAATTCTTAGGGGCGCAAAATGCCTGGTGCGGCTAGTGCCACATGAGGGAATATTTTTTTAATTCCGCTGCCTGCCTTTAGTAGTGGTTCGTACACAGCGCCTAGCTGCAACTTTAAATTTAGCTATATGAGTGGGTGTGGGGCTTTGCTTAAGTTGCGCTCAGCCTATCTGTGCAGGAATAGTGTGACAGTGTCTGTGGAGGCGGAGCCTGCTGCCTGAGTGGGATATCTGGAGGTAGATGCTGTGGTCGCGTGACTGAATGAATAGAGGAAAATGAACTACGCACGCCCACCGTCCCAGACTGCAGCAAATAAATACAGGGATCCCTGAACTATGTGCAAGGCACCGTGATTGGGAAATTACCAGCACAGCAGTTGTACAAATTATTTGCTTGCGTATACAGATGGAGTATGAGCTCCATGTAGGAATAACAGAAATGTTAATGTTAGAATTAAAAGACGACTAAAGAGTCCTACGACTTGTCTGTACCTCAACAAAACCTAGGAATTTTGTTCTCTCCCTGATAATCTGTGACGTATCTTGAAGATTTTATAATTAATAGATTGCATTGACTCCCAAACTCTATATTGTGCAGACTCCCAAACTCTATATTGTACAGACTCCCAAACTTTATATTGTGCAGACTCCTAAACTCTATATTGTGCAGACTCCAAAACTCTATATTGTACAGACTCCTAAAATCTATATTGTGCAAACTTCCAACTTTTATGTTGTGCAGACCCCTAAACTCTATATTGTGCAGACTTCCAAACTCTATATTGTACAAACTCTCAAACTCTATATTGTGCAGACTCCTATACTCTATATTGTGCAGACTCCCATACTCTATATTGTGCAGACTCCCATACTCTATATTGTGCAGACTCCCATACTCTATATTGTGCAGACTCCCATACTCTATATTGTGCAGACTCCCATACTCTATATTGTGCAGACTCCAATACTCTATATTGTGCAGACTCCCATACTTTATATTGTGCAGACTCACATACTCTATATTGTGCAGATTCCCATACTCTATATTGTGCAGACTCCCATACTCTATATTGTGCAGATTCCCATACTCTATATTGTGCAGACTCCCATACTCTATATTGTGCAGACTCCCATACTCTATATTGTGCAGACTCCCATACTCTATATTGTGCAGACTCCCATACTCTATATTGTGCAGACTCCCATACTCTATATTGTGCAGACTCCCATACTCTATATTGTGCAGACTCCCATACTCTATATTGTGCAGACTCCCATACTCTATATTGTGCAGACTCCCATACTCTATATTGTGCAGACTCCCATACTTTATATTGTGCAGACTCACATACTCTATATTGTGCAGACTCCCATACTCTATATGGGCAGATTCCCATACTCTATATTGTGCAGGCTCCCATACTTTATAGCTTTAAGATGGTAATATATATTTATACATGCAAGGTTCATCTTGTCTTCTTTATTTATATGTGTTTTTCTTTTCTCACATACTTTTTGTAATAACATTTTCAACTATTTCATAATCAGAGCACTGAGGAATTCTGAATTGGGGGGGGGGCTGTGAGGTACAATAGTTAGGTGGTACAGTGAGGTACAATACAGAGGTGGTAAAGTGAGGTACTATAGTGAGGCGATACAGTGTGGTTCTATAGTCAATCCCTACTGTACTGGTGAAAGAGACTCAGTCAGTGCTAATGGGTTAGGGGGCGCAATAATTGCCTTGCCCTGGGCGCTGACAACCCATGCTACGCCACTGCCTACCCTAATATACAGACACCAGTATATGTAACTCTCACCTACCCTAATACACAGACACCAGGATATGTACCTCTCACCTACCCTAATACACAACACCAGGACAGATACTGCTCACCTCCTCCTAATACACAGACACCAGGACAGATACCACTCACTCACTTCCTCTTAATATACAGCCACCAAGATACATTCCTCTCACTTCCCCTAATACACAGACACCAGGATATGTACCTCTCACCTACCCAAATACACAGACACCAGGACAGATACTGCTCACGTCCTCCTAATATACAGACACTAGAACACATTCCTCTCACTTCCCTAATACACAGACACCAGGACATGTAAATCTCAGCTACCCTAATACACATACACCATGACACATACCTCTCATACCCACCTAAACACAGACACCAGGACACATACCTTTTACCTCCCTCAATACACAGACACAAGAACACATACCTCTCACCTCTCCTACTATACAGACACTAGGACACATACCCCTTAGACCTCCTCCTGATACATAGACACCAGGACACATACTTCTTACCTCCCCCAATACAAAGACACCAGGATATTTCCCTCTGACCTCCCCAATACACAAAAACAAGGACAAAGAACTCTCAATGAGCCCACCTAATACAGAGAAGGAGTATGTGTGTGTGTCTGTCTAGCAATGTAAACTGCTGTACTTACATATGCAGGTACTTTGTGAAGAGTCCAATAGATACCCTGTTTTGCACACACAGGTGAAGCTTCCCCTGGTGTTTGTGCAGTCTCCATTCTTGCACAGAGAAGAATCCTGACATTCGTCAATATCTGCAATAATGTAAATGTGAGAAAGAATGTATTTATTTGTGCAAATGATGGAATCATAAGGAATGAGAGATAAGGGGGATTCAATAGAGCTGGAAACTATTATGCACAGACAGAGAAGCTTTTTACATGTGAAGAAGAGACCTGTGAGGTTAGGAAAGCTCTGTACATGTGAAGAAGAGACCTGTGAGGTTTAGGAAAGCTCTGTACATGTGAAAAAGAGACCTGAGAGGTTTAGGAAAGCTCTGTACATGGGAAGAAGAGACCTGTAAGGTTAGGCATGCTCTGTACATGTGAAGAAGAGACCTGTGAGGTTGGGAAAGCTCTGTACATGTGAAGAAGAGACCTGTGAGGTTTAGGAAAGCTTGGTACATGTGAAGAAAAGAGCTGTGAGGTTAAGCTCTGTACATGTGAAGAAGAGACCTGTGAAGTTGGGAAAGCTCTGTACATGTGAAGAAGAGATCTGTAAGGTTAGGAAAGCTCTGTACATGTGAAGAAGAGACCTGTGAGGTTTAGGGAAGCTCTGTACATGTGAAGAAGAGACCTGTGAGGTTTAGGAAAGCTCTGTACATGTGAAGAAGAGAACTGTGAGGTTTAGGAAAGCTTGGTACATGTGAAGAAGAGATCTGTGAGGTTTAGGAAAGCTTGGTACATGTGAAGAAAAGAGCTGTGAGGTTAAGCTCTGTACATGTGAAGAAGAGACCTGTGAAGTTGGGAAAGCTCTGTACATGTGAAGAAGAGATCTGTAAGGTTAGGAAAGCTCTGTACATGTGAAGAAGAGACCTGTGAGGTTTAGGGAAGCTCTGTACATGTGAAGAAGAGACCTGTGAGCTTTAGGAAAGCTTGGTACATGTGAAGAAAAGAGTTGTGAGGTTAGTAAAGCTCTGTACATGTGAAGAAGAGACCTGTGAGGTTGGGAAAGCTCTGTACATGTGAAGAAGAGACCTGTGAGGTTAGGACAGCTCTGTGCATGTGAAGAAGAGACCTGTGAGGTTAGGAAAGCTCTGTACATGTGAAGAAGAGACCTGTGAGGTTTAGGAAAGCTCTGTACATGTGAAAAAGAGACCTGAGAGGTTTAGGAAAGCTCTGTACATGGGAAGAAGAGACCTGTAAGGTTAGGCATGCTCTGTACATGTGAAGAAGAGACCTGTGAGGTTGGGAAAGCTCTGTACATGTGAAGAAGAGACCTGTGAGGTTTAGGAAAGCTTGGTACATGTGAAGAAAAGAGCTGTGAGGTTAAGCTCTGTACATGTGAAGAAGAGACCTGTGAAGTTGGGAAAGCTCTGTACATGTGAAGAAGAGATCTGTAAGGTTAGGAAAGCTCTGTACATGTGAAGAAGAGACCTGTGAGGTTTAGGGAAGCTCTGTACATGTGAAGAAGAGACCTGTGAGGTTTAGGAAAGCTCTGTACATGTGAAGAAGAGAACTGTGAGGTTTAGGAAAGCTTGGTACATGTGAAGAAGAGATCTGTGAGGTTTAGGAAAGCTTGGTACATGTGAAGAAAAGAGCTGTGAGGTTAAGCTCTGTACATGTGAAGAAGAGACCTGTGAAGTTGGGAAAGCTCTGTACATGTGAAGAAGAGATCTGTAAGGTTAGGAAAGCTCTGTACATGTGAAGAAGAGACCTGTGAGGTTTAGGGAAGCTCTGTACATGTGAAGAAGAGACCTGTGAGCTTTAGGAAAGCTTGGTACATGTGAAGAAAAGAGTTGTGAGGTTAGTAAAGCTCTGTACATGTGAAGAA
>NC_069505.1:520742109-520802109 GCF_027579735.1 Bombina bombina | reverse complement strand
ATGTACACAATGTGATAAAGTAATGAGATCTGATTATACCTACATATAAAAGATAAAGACACATGTATATGTACACAATGTGATAAAGTAATGAGATCTGATTATAACTACAGATATAAGATAAAGACACATGTATATGTACACAATGTGATAAAGTAATGAGATCTGATTATACCTACAGATATAAGATAAAGAAGCAAGTATATGGGTATATGTACACAATGTGATACAGTAATGAGATCTGATTATACCTACAAGCTAACCCATTTTATTAGGTTGTGGCTTCAAAACACAAAATCAGCTAATTCATATACACAAAAAAGCCTTGAAAAAGCAAATCTCATACATTTTATACTCTGCAACTGGTAAAAAAAGCAATTGGAAACACAATAAGGGAAAAAACTATTTTATAGTATACTGTCTCTTTAAAGACAGGCCTGATTTTGACCAAGGCCTGACAAAAAGATTGCACATCTAGCACATCCGCCAAACGTTTATGTAGTAAAACTGATAAAGCAGAAATCTGACCCTTCAGGGTACTGACTGACAATCCCTTCTCCAGGCTTTCCTGAATAAAAGATAAAATTCTAGGAATTCTAATTCTACTCCAAGAGTAGCCTTTGGAGAAAACAAAAACAGAGTGGCGCCTCATGTGCATATCAGCATGTTCACAGTTGAGTAGAAAGGATATCAAGCCAAATCAGTACTCACATTTGTTGAGAGTACACTTATGTACTGGTAGAAACAGGCTGGTAACTCCGGGTGTACCAGCTAACCCTCTCTCGGCTCCAGGAGTGCGACAAGGTGCGGTCCAATCCAACTGGACAAGAGAATGGCTCCAGGTGTTCAAATAGAGTGTGGTGGTTATGAGACCAACCAAAAAGGTGCTTCCACAATGCTTGTGATAAAACAACTTGTTTATTAAAAACTTTTAAAAACAATTACAAGCAGTGGTAATAGAGGGCATACACAGTGTACCCCTATCTATGCAACGCGTTTCTCAGCCTTAGCATTGGCTGTTTCCTCAGGCATAAAGCACCTTGATACAAACACACTATTTAAAATAACCAAGGAGCAAGTAAGAACCGGCATACTGGGCGTATGAACACACTGGAGTCTATAATTGGTTAATTGGTAACCCACAGCAACAAACAGCAGTAAAAGTAACATATAATGATATACAAAAAACAATAAATAATAACATGATAATCCCCATGTTCATAATGTCTCTAGGGAGATCTGACATACATTATACAATTGTTGGAATACCGTAATTAAAATTTATTAGACTCCAATAGAGGAATGAAAGATAAAATGTGTACATACAAACTAACTATGTGTTTATGTCCCAACAGGTGTCAGATATATGCTCTTTTAGAACTGTTTCCACCTATTTAATACTTGACTTACTGGCTCCAATTTATCTCTAGTCGGCTAGTGTATACAAACAAGGTAATGTGGGGAACCAAATTGTAATAAAAACCTTTTGGGTCATGTAGATTTCGTTATTTGCAAAATAAAACTTCCAACTTAATTACCGTATTAGTAATACCTTCTGATGGTTTGAGGACACGTATATTGACACAATATAATCATCGTGTTTGCGGCTTGTTTAGTATATAGTTCCTTGCCATGAGAATTACGACAGTACGTTACTAAACGGTTCTGTGTCCTCCCAGTGTGGATGCGTGGAACCAATGATACGCCTTCATTCTGAGTGACGTATCAGATAAGGTTCACCCACAGTGGGTGTAGACAAACTGATGTCATATGAAGTATACGCCTATTAGAACCAATACCATAGATATATGAAATGTGATGAGTAAAAAAAACGGCAATAATAAAAACCTATGTTAAAGTGGAGTTTGTACTTATTGAAGCCAATACAATGGATATGTGAATATTATAAAATTATGTGCTGATAAACAGCCCTTATGTGCTTTGTTGTAGTGACTATATAATAGTGATAATAATAAAGATATATTAATACTAAAATCATCCATAGTAGGATATAAAAGGGACGAGACAATTATAAGTGAGCATGGGGTGTTTATAAAATAAGAATAAGATAATTATAAGTATGACTTATGTATACTAAATAATGTGATAAGAAATATTTATGAGTGTGTAATAAGTGGAATACATAGAGAGAATACAAGAGTATAAGATATGTGATGGGATGATAGTGAATTACAGGAAGTGCAGAATTATTAGGCAAATGAGTATTTTGACCACATCATCCTCTTTATGCATGTTGTCTTACTCCAAGCTGTATAGGCTCGAACGCCTACTACCAATTAAGCATATTAGGTGATATGCATCTCTGTAATGAGAAGGGGTGTGGTCTAATGACATCAACACCCTATATCAGGTGTGCATAATTATTAGGCAACTTCCTTTCCTTTGGCAAAATGGGTCAAAAGAAGGACTTGACAGGCTCAGAAAAGTAAAAAATAGTGAGATATCTTGCAGAGGGATGCAGCACTCTTAAAATTGCAAAGCTTCTGAAGCGTGATCATCGAACAATCAAGCGTTTCATTCAAAATAGTCAACAGGGTCGCAAGAAGCGTGTGGAAAAACCAAGGCGCAAAATAACTGCCCATGAACTGAGAAAAGTCAAGCGTGCAGCTGCCAAGATGCCACTTGCCACCAGTCTGGCCATATTTCAGAGCTGCAACATCACTGGAGTGCCCAAAAGCACAAGGTGTGCAATACTCAGAGACATGGCCAAGGTAAGAAAGGCTGAAAGACGACCACCACTGAACAAGACACACAAGCTGAAACGTCAAGACTGGGCCAAGAAATATCTCAAGACTCAAGATTTTTCTAAGGTTTTATGGACTGATGAAATGAGAGTGAGTCTTGATGGGCCAGATGGATGGGCCCGTGGCTGGATTGGTAAAGGGCAGAGAGCTCCAGTCCGACTCAAACGCCAGCAAGGTGGAGGTGGAGTACTGGTTTGGGCTGGTATCATCAAAGATGAGCTTGTGGGGCCTTTTCGGGTTGAGGATGGAGTCAAGCTCAACTCCCAGTCCTACTGCCAGTTTCTGGAAGACACCTTCTTCAAGCAGTGGTACAGGAAGAAGTCTGCATCCTTCAAGAAAAACATGATTTTCATGCAGGACAATGCTCCATCACACGCGTCCAAGTACTCCACAGCGTGGCTGGCAAGAAAGGGTATAAAAGAAGAAAATCTAATGACATGGCCTCCTTGTTCACCTGATCTGAACCCCATTGAGAACCTGTGGTCCATCATCAAATGTGAGATTTACAAGGAGGGAAAACAGTACACCTCTCTGAACAGTGTCTGGGAGGCTGTGGTTGCTGCTGCACGCAATGTTGATGGTGAACAGATCAAAACACTGACAGAATCCATGGATGGCAGGCTTTTGAGTGTCCTTGCAAAGAAAGGTGGCTATATTGGTCACTGATTTGTTTTTGTTTTGTTTTTGAATGTCAGAAATGTATATTTGTGAATGTTGAGATGTTATATTGGTTTCACTGGTAAAAATAAATAATTGAAATGGGTATATATTTGTTTTTTGTTAAGTTGCCTAATAATTATGCACAGTAATAGTCACCTGCACACACAGATATCCCCCTAAAATAGCTATAACTAAAAACAAACTAAAAACTACTTCCAAAACTATTCAGCTTTGATATTAATGAGTTTTTTGGGTTCATTGAGAACATGGTTGTTGTTCAATAATAAAATTAATCCTCAAAAATACAACTTGCCTAATAATTCTGCACTCCCTGTATATATATATATATATATATATATATATATATATATATATATATATATATATATATATATATATATATCTCATGTAAACATACATAATGTGACTAATAAAGTGTTAATAATTAGTGTTTGACTAGATGACTATATCCAAAATGAACAAAATATATATTATACATAATGATACAATACACATACATACGAAAAGTGTTATAATATAATAAGTGTAACCCAATATGTGTATCTTTGCGGACAATATCGAACATATACGTGAATGGCCAGCCGATATCAGAGCCAACAGATAACATATATGAACCAGGTGGTACACAATCAATAGACAATTTATTCTATAGAATAATGGCCAATATGTTCTAAATGCCAACCCTATATCTAAAAATAAAAATAAAATATATATACACAGATATACAGGTATAGGTATATCAACATTAAAATGGATAATCACAGGTGATAAAGTGTATGATACTCTGTATAGTTGGATCAAAAGGCAGCCAAATCTAGGACCTCATTTAATCCAGAGGGAAATAGAGACTGGAAACGAAAAATCCAGTATGTTTCTCTCTGGCGTAAACAAGTATGCCTATTGTACCTATTAGAAGGTGGAATCCTATCAAGGGGAGTAATTCCGTTTATAAAATACTTACTTTTTCCTATTATGAAATAAAGATTGTCCGAAGATGATCCGTATCGCAAGCGCTGTGGGCATCAGTGACTTCAATAATGATAATGCACATGCGTTCAACTAATGCCAACATTCACAATGACGTAAGAAACGCTTGCGCAGAAGATAGTTTTTTTTTCTTTCTCAACAAACATGCCAAAATGCCAGAAATTTGATTGGCTGGAAGAAATGAGCACACAAAAAAAATTGTTTATGTGTCGGGGTTGCCGGAGCGATCATTAGGACAGTAGCCGTCAGAAAAGAAATACATCATTTAGAATCCAAAACTACGTTTTTCATGAATTAAACTCATAATATTTCTTATCACATTATTTAGTATACATAAGTCATACTTATAATTATCTTATTCTTATTTTATAAACACCCCATGCTCACTTATAATTGTCTCGTCCCTTTTATATCCTACTATGGATGATTTTAGTATTAATATATCTTTATTATTATCACTATTATATAGTCACTACAGCAAAGCACATAAGGGCTGTTTATCAGCACATAATTTTATAATATTCACATATCCATTGTATTGGCTTCAATAAGTACCAACTCCACTTTAACATAGGTTTTTATTATTGGCGTTTTTTTACTCCTCACATTTCATATATCGATGGTATTGGTTCTAATAGGCGTATACTTCATATGACATCAGTTTGTCTACACCCACTGTGGGCGAACCTTATCTGATACGTCACTCTGAATGAAGGCGTATCATTGGTTCCACGCATCCACACTGGGAGGGCACGGAACCGTTTAGTAACGTACTGCCGAAATTCTCACAGCAAGGAACTATATACTAAACAAGCCACCAACACGATGATTATATTGTTTCAATATACGAGTCCTCAAACCAACAGAAGGTATTACTAATACGGTAATTAAGTTGGAAGTGTTATTTTGCATATAACGAAATCTACATGACCCAAAAGGTTTTTATTACGATTTGGTTCCCCAAATCACCTTGTTTATACACTAGCCGACTAGAGATAAATTGGAGCTAGTAAGTCAAGTATTAAATAGGTGGAAACAGTTCTAAAAGAGCATATATCTGACACCGGTTGGGACATAAACACACTCAGCTAGATTACGAGTTTTGAGCGCTATAGGTAAATTAACGAATACAACAAAAGTGGCGTTATTTAATCCCCTATAGCGCTGCCATTACAAGTTTTAAAAAAAAAAAAGCTCCATACCGCACCAAAAACAAGCGCTGATTTGATGTGCTTGTGCACGATTCCCCCATAGACATGAATGTGGAGAGCGGGTCAGAAAAAAAACTAGCACCTGCGATTGCGGAAAGAAAAGTTCCTTAATGCAGCCCTATTGATGTCTATGGGGAAAATAAAAATACGGTTTAAACCTAACACGTAACATAAACACCACGTCTAAACACCCCTAATCTGCTGCCCCCGACATCGTCGACACCTGACTACAGTTATTAACCCCTAATCTGCCGCTCTCTAAATCGTCACCTAAATAAAGGTATTAACCCCTATTCCGCCGCACCACAACATCACCCACACTATAATAAATCTATTAACCCCTATTCCGCCGTTCCCCGACATCGCCGCAACTAAAAAAAGCTATTAACCCCTAAACCTCTGGCCTCCCACATCACTACCACTAAATAAACCTATTAACCCCTAAAGCGCCAGCCCCCCACATCGTAACAACCTAAATTAAACTATTAACCCCTAACCATAACGTAACCCTAACCCTAACGTAACCCTAACACCCCCTAACTTTAACATAATTAAAATATAGCTAAATTAAACTTACAATTATTAACTAAATAATAGCTAGTTAAAACTAAATACAAACTTACCTGTTAAATAAAACCTAAGATAGCTACAAAATAACGAATAGTTATATTGTAGCTAGCTTAGGTTTTATTTTTATTTCACAGGTAAGTTTGTATTTATTTTAACTAGGTAGACTAGTTAGTAAATAGTTATTAACTTTTTACTAACTACCTAGTTAAAATAAATAGAAACTTACATGTCAAATAAAACCTAAGCTACCTTACACTAAAACCTAAAATTACAAAAAAATAAAAAAAACTACCATTACAAAAAAAACACAATTATCCAAAAAAAGAAATGATTCCTATTCTAATACCCTTTAAAAAAAAACACCCCAAAATAAAAAAGCCTAATCTAAAATAAACTACAAAGGGCCCTTAAAAGGGCCTTTTGTAGGGCATTGCCCTAAATTAAACAGCTCTTTTGCTACAAAAAACAAAAAACAAACACCCTCTAACTGTATACAAACCCCCACCCCCCAAACTACCAAGGGCCCTTAAAAGGGCCTTTTTGGGGGCCCTTAAAAGGGCCATTTGTAGGCCATTGCCCTAAGTTAAACAGCTCTTTTGCTACAAAAACAAAAACAAATACCCCCTAACAGTATACAAACCCCAAACTACCAACGGCCCTTAAAAGGGCCTTTTGGGGGGCCATTTAAAGGGCTTTTTGTAGGGCATTGTCCTAAAGATAATAGCTCTTTTCCTAAAATAGAAAAACAAACACCCTAAAAAAATACATTACACAAAATAACAAATTATCAAAAAAAATAAAAATTATTCCTATTCTAATACCCATAAAAAAACACCCCATAATAAAAAACCTAATCTAGAATAAACTACCATTGCCCTAAATTAAACAGATTTTTTTACCTGAAAAAAAATACAAAGTCCCACTAACATTACAAATCCCGCCCCCCCAAACCCACAAAATCTAAAAAACGTAAGCTACCCATTGCCCTGAAAGGGCATTTAGCTCTTTTACTGCCCAAACCCTAATCTAAAAATAAAACCCACCCAAAAACCCTTAAAAAAACCTAACACTAACCCCAAAACGATCCACTTACAGTTTTTGAGGTCCCGCTTGACCGATCTTCATCCCGGCGGAGAAGTCTTCATCCAGGTGGCCTCTTCAATCTTCATCCCGGCAGAGAAATCCTCATCCAAGCGGTGAGAAACCTTCATCCAGGCGGCCTCTTCAATCTTCATCCAGACGGGCATCTTCTATCTTGATCCCGGCGGCACGGAACATCCTCTTCATATGGTCGCCGCTGTATACTAAATCTTCTGCAAGGTACGTGATCCAAGATGGCATCCCTTGCATTCCCATTGGCTGAAAAATTTAAATCAGCCAATAGGAATTAGAGCTGCTAAAATCCTATTGGCTGTTCAAATCAGCCAATAGGATTTAAGCAGCTCTAATTCTATTGGATGATGAATCAGCCAATCGAATGAGAGCTGCTTAAATCCTATTGGCTGTTCAATACAGCCAATAGGATTTAAGCAGCTTCCATTCTATTGACTAGGTATTATTTAGTTAATAATTGTAAGTTTAATTATGTTAAAGTTAGGGGGTGTTAGGGTTAGGGGTTAATAGTTTAACGTAGGTTGTTGCAATGTGGGGGGCTGGCGATTTAGGGGTTAATAGGTTTATTTAGTTAATAATTGTAAGTTTAATTTAGCTACATTTTAATTATGTTAAAGTAAGGGAGTGTTAAGGTTACGTTAGGGTTAGGTGTTACTAGTTTAAATTAGTTTATTGCGATGTGAGATGCTTTCGGTTTAGGGGTTAATAGTTTAATTTATTATATTTCGTTGTGGGGGGCTTTCGGTTTTGGGGTTAATAGGTTTATTATAGTGGCGGCGGTGTGGGGCTTAATAACTTTAGTATAGTGGGGGCGATGTGGGCGGACGGCAGATTATGGGTTAATAATATTTAAATAGTGTTTGCGATGCGGGAGAGCGGCGGTTTATGGGTTAATAACTTTAGTATAGTGGTGAGGATGTCGGGGAGCAGCGGAATAGGGGTTAATAAATTTTATTAGTGGCGGCGATATCGGGAGCGGCAGATTTAATTTAGTGTTTACCATGCGGGAGGGCCTCGATTTAGGGGTTAATAGGTAGTTTATGGGTGTTAGTGTACTTTTTAACACATTAGTTATGAGTTTTATGTTACAGCTTTGTAGCGTAAAACTCATAACTACTGACTTTAGATGGCGTTACGGATCTTGTGGTTTTAGGCTGTAACACTCGCTTTTTAGCCTCACCGCAAAATTTGTAATACCAGCGCTATGGGAATCCCATGAAAAAATGTAATTTTTACGAGTGCGGTACTGACGTTGCGTTACAGGCTAAAAGGCTTGCGGTTCACCTATACCGACAAGACTTTGTAATGGCTGCGATGCTGTTTTAACGCTGAAAATATAGTAAAAGATGAACGCACAAACTTGTAATCTAGCTGACTGTTTGTATGTACACATTTTATCTTTGATTCCTCTATTGGAGTCTAATAAATTTTAATTGCGGTATTCCAACAATTGTATATTGTATGTCAGATCTCCCTAGAGACATTATGAACATGGGGATTATCATGTTAATATTTATTGTTTTTTGTATATCATTATATGTTACTTTTACTGCTGTTTGTTGCTGTGGGTTACCAATTAACCAATTATAGACTCCAGTGTGTTCATACGCCCAGTATGGGCGGTTTTTACTTGCTCATTGGTTAGCGTTTATTTTAAATAGTGTGTTTGTATCAAGGTGCTTTATGCCTGAGGAAACAGCCAATGCTAAGGCTGAGAAACGTGTCGCATAGATAGGGGTACACTGTGTATGCCCTCTATTACCACTGCTTGTAATTGTTTTTAACAGTTTTTAATAAATAAGTTGTTTTATCACAAGCATTGTGGAAGCACCTTTTTGGTTGGTCTCATAACCACCACACTCTATTTGAACACCTGGAGCCATCCTCTTGTCCAGTTGGATTGGACCGCACCTTGTCGCACTCCTGGAGCCGAGAGAGGGTTAGCTGGTACACCCGGAGTTACCAGCCTGTTTCTACCAGTACATAAGTGTACTCTCAACAAATGTGAGTATTGATTTGGCTTGATATCTACTACTCAGACACATATGTGAGGAGGAGAGCAGCCGCCTGTATATTGTACTCTAGCTGGATTTTGTGGACAGTACACAACACTGTGTTCCGATTGGGACTTGATACTTATTACCATCATTGGCTTAAGGTTTGATATTGCATTGTATATATTGTCACATGTATCTATATGTATCATCCTTGAATATTTTGCCACCCCCTCATATTTGTTGTACTAAGAGTAGCCCTTGGATTCACACCAATAAAGATATTTACACCATATCTTATGGTAAATCTTTCTAGTAACAGGCTTGCAAGCCTGAATCATGGTCTCAATGACCGAAACATGATTTGGATGAAGGAAGGGACCCTGAATCAGGAGGTCTTTCCTAAGAGGTAGTTTTCAAGGTGGGAGAAATTACATCTCCAGTAGGTCTGCAAACCAGATCCTACGAGGCCACACAGGGGCTATTAGAATCACCAACGCCCTCTCCTGTTTGATACAAGCAATGACTCGTGAAAGGAGAGCAAACGGAGGGAACAGGTAAACCAACCTGAAAACCCAAGGAACCGCCAGAGCATCTATCAGAACGGCCTGTGGATCTCTTGACCTTGAACCGTACCTTGGAAGCTTGGTGTTCTGACGGGACACTGTCAGATCTAACTCTGGCACCCCCCATTTGTGGACTAAGCTGGAAAACACCTGCAGATGGAGTTCCCACTCCCTGGAATGAAAAGTCTGTCTGCTCAGAAAATCCACTTCCCAGTTGTCTACTCCTGAAATGTGGATGGCAGATAGACAGCAATTGTGGGTCTCTGCCCACTGAAGAATCCAAGTAACCTTCTTCATGGCTAAGGAACTCCGAGTCCCTCCCTAGTGATTGATGTAAGCCACAGAGGTTATGTTGTCTGACTGGAACCTGATAAACTGGGCTGAGGACAACTAAGGCCAAGTCATAAGAGCATTGTAAATCGCCCTCAACTCCAAGATGTTGATGGGAAGAGCAGACTCCTCCCAAGTCCAAAGGCCCTGAGCTTTTAACGAGTTCCGGACTGCTCCCCAGCCCAGCAGGCTGGCGTCCGTGGTCACGATCACCCAGGAAGGTCTCCGAAAGCATGTGCCCTGAGACAGATGTTCCTGAGAAATCCCTCACGGGAGAGAGTCCCTTGACAACTGATCTAACTCTATTCTCTGAGATAGATCCGCATGGTCGCCATTCCATTGTCTGAGCATGCACAACTGGAGAGCTCTCAAATAGAATCAAGCAAAAGGAATGATGACCATGGAAGCCACCATCAGACCGATTACTAGGGCTGCGCATCTTCACTGTTCTCACGATTCGATTTGATTACGATTATCCTGTCAACGATTCGATTCCGCGATGCATCACGATGCATCACGATTACTGCCCATGATTTGCATGATCTTGTTCTATTCCATATTTTATATATATATATATATATATACACATACACATACAAACAATATATATATATATATATATATATATATATATATATATATACAGTATATACACACACTATATATATATATAATATATGCACGCACACACATATATATATATATATATATAAAAAACACATAAATATATACACACACATTATATACATATATATTATAGAGATCCGTATGTCAGTATTTTTTTAATGTAATACTATATTCACAGTGAAATTACAAATAGTACATGATTTGCAGTTAATATAATTTCAAACTTAAACTTAAAGTGATATTTTATTTGTTTGCATGTCATTGTCTAATGTTGTCTATAGGAGAATAAAAAAAAATAACAGAACTACACTTCAAACTAAGATGATTATACCAATATTTTGTCAATACTAAAACACTGACAAAGTAATAAAATTGTCTACTAACTAATTCAGTTAGTGCTGGTGGTAGTGGTATAAGGGATTATTTTAGTGGGGGATGGTAAAGTTAGTGTTGTGAGAAGTTTAATATTAAGTTTGGTAGGGGATTCAGGTGGTAAGGGGTAAATTATGGTGTATTATATAGTGATGCTTGGTGCATGTATACAAGTTTTTATCTTTGGCTCAGAGTAATGTATTGCAGCTGGAAGGTGAGGGGTTAATAAATTAATGCATAAGGATAGACGTATACATATGGGTGAGAGAGCACTCACACAACTGCACGATACACAATGAGTGAAAGGACATTCACACAACTACCAGATACATGTATGAGAGCACACTCACACAAGTTCACTATCTCCCTCATTGTGTATTACACAACTTACCCCTCTTTCCCTTACCTGCCACAAAACTTACTCCAGCCCCTTGTACAGACTGCACTGTGTCCCTGAATGCAACTCCGTCTCCAGCCCTGCAACACTAACATCATTCATGACATGCATCATACGGCCGCCTGACTTGAAAGCCACACTGTGCGTAGCAACACCTGCCCAGCCCTAGTGAGTGCAGCAGCTTGATTGCCAATGTATATATGTATATGTATGTAGGCATTGCCAATCAAGCTGCCGCACTTACCGGGGCCAGTGTTGCTACGCACTGTGGCTTGCAAGTTGCTAGGAAGCAGCGTAAAGGCTGGAGCTGTTCCATAAATCAGATTCCCAGATAGCGCTGACTCGCAGGGGGTTTGCAGCCTAGGGCCCGCGGCCACTTCCAAAACTTTGCACAATCAGTAATAGTACCACAATATTCCACCCTACCACCACCTGATGAAAAAGAAAAAAAACAGAATTTATGTTTACCTGATAAATTACTTTCTCCAACGGTGTGTCCGGTCCACGGCGTCATCCTTATTTGTGGGATATTCTCTTCCCCAACAGGAAATGGCAAAGAGCCCAGCAAAGCTGGTCACATGATCCCTCCTAGGCTCCGCCTTCCCCAGTCATTCGACCGACGTAAAGGAGGAATATTTGCATAGGAGAAATCATATGATACCGTGGTGACTGTAGTTAAAGAAAATAAATCATCAGACCTGATTAAAAAACCAGGGCGGGCCGTGGACCGGACACACCGTTGGAGAAAGTAATTTATCAGGTAAACATAAATTCTGTTTTCTCCAACATAGGTGTGTCCGGTCCACGGCGTCATCCTTACTTGTGGGAACCAATACCAAAGCTTTAGGACACGGATGATGGGAGGGAGCAAATCAGGTCACCTAGATGGAAGGCACCACGGTTTGCAAAACCTTTCTCCCAAAAATAGCCTCAGAAGAAGCAAAAGTATCAAATTTGTAAAATTTGGTAAAAGTGTGCAGTGAAGACCAAGTCGCTGCCTTACATATCTGATCAACAGAAGCCTCGTTCTTGAAGGCCCATGTGGAAGCCACGGCCCTAGTGGAATGAGCTGTGATTCTTTCAGGAGGCTGCCGTCCGGCAGTCTCATAAGCCAATCTGATGATGCTTTTAAGCCAAAAAGATAGAGAGGTAGAAGTTGCTTTTTGACCTCTCCTTTTACCAGAATAAACAACAAACAAGGAAGATGTTTGTCTGAAATCCTTTGTAGCATCTAAATAGAATTTTAGAGCACGGACAACGTCCAAATTGTGTAACAAACGTTCCTTCTATGAAACTGGATTCGGACACAAAGAAGGTACAACTATCTCCTGGTTAATATTTTTGTTGGAAACAACCTTCGGAAGAAAACCAGGCTCAGTACGTAAAAACCACCTTATCTGCATGGACCAGATAGGGCGGAGAACACTGCAGAGCAGATAACTCAGAAACTCTTCTAGCAGAAGAAATTGCAACCTAAAACAAAACTTTCCAAGATAATAACTTAATATCTATGGAATGTAAGGGTTCAAACGGAACCCCTTGAAGAACTGAAAGAACTAGATTAAGACTCCAGGGAAGAGTCAAAGGTCTGTAAACAGGCTTGATTCTAACCAGAGCCTGAACAAACGCTTAAACGTCTGGCACAGCTGCCAGCCTTTTGTGAAGTAAAACAGATAAAGCAGAGATCTGTCCCTTCAGAGAACTCGCAGAAAATCCTTTCTCCAAACCTTCTTGTAGAAAGGAAAGAAACTTAGGAATTTTTATCTTGTTCCATGGGAATCCTTTAGATTCACACCAACAGATATATTTTTTCCATATATTATGGTACATTTTTCTAGTTACAGGCTTTCTAGCCTGAATAAGAGTATCTACTACAGAATCTGAAAACCCACGCTTTGATAAAATCAAGCGTTCAAACTCCAAGCAGTCAGTTGGAGGAAAACCAGATTCGGATGTTCAAATGGACCCTGAATAAGAAGGTCCTGTCTCAAAGGTAGCTTCCATGGTGGAGCCGATGACACATTCACCAGGTCTGCATACCAAGTCCTGCGTGGCCACACAGGAACTATCAAGGTCACCGAAGCCCTCTCCAGATTGATCCTGGCTACCAGCCTGGGAATGAGAGGAAACGGTGGGAATACATAAGCTAGGTTGAAGATCCAAGGTGCTACTATTGTATCCAATAGAGTCGCCTTGGGATCCCTGGATTTGGACCCGTAACAAGGGACCATGAAGTTCTGACGAGAGGCCATCAGAACCAAGTCTGGAATGCCCCATAATTGAGTTATTTGGGCAAAGATTTCCAGATGGAGTTCCCACTCCCCCGGATGCTCCTCCATCGCCAGGGAACTCCTTGTTACCCCCTGATGGTTGATATATGTAACAGTCGTCATGATGACTGATTGAAACCTTATGAATTTGGCCTTTGCTAGTCTAGGCCAAGCCTTGAGAGCATTGAATATCGCTCTCAGTTCCATTATGTTTATCGGGAGAAGAGAGTCTTCCCGAAACCATAGACCCTGAGTTTTCAGGGGTTCCCAGACCGCGCCCCAGCCCACCAGACTGGCGTCGGTCGTGACAATGACCTATTCTGGTCTGCGGAAGCTCATTCCCTGTGACAGGTTGTCCAGGGTCAGCCACCAACGGAGTGAATCTCTGGTTATTTGATCTACTTGTATCGTCGGAGACAAGACTGTATAATCCCCATTCCACTGTCTGAGCATGCCCAGGTGCAATGGTCTTAGATGAATTCGTGCAAAAGGAACTATGTCCATTGCCGCAACCATCAACCCTATTACTTCCATGGACTGCGCTATGGAAGGAATAAGAACAGAATGAAGTACCTGACAAGAGCTTAGAAGTTTTGATTTTCTGGCCTCTGTCAGAAAAACCTTCATTTCTAAGGAAACTATTATTGTTCCCAAGAAGGGAACTCTTGTTGACGGGGACAGAGAACTTTTTTCTATGTTCACTTTCCACCTGTGAGATCTGAGAAAGGCTAGGACAATGTCCGTATGAGCCCTTGCTTTTGACAGAGACGACACCTGAATCAGGATGTCGTCCAAGTAAGGTACTACTGCAATGCCCCTTGGTCTTAGCACCGCTAGAAGGGACCCTAGTACCCTTGTGAAAATCCTTGGAGCAGTGGCTAATCCGAATGGAAGTGCCACAGGTAATGCTTGTCCAGAAAGGCGAACCTTAGGAACCGAAAATGTTCCTTGTGGATAGGAATACGTAGGTACGCATCCTTTAAGTCCACCGTGGTCATGAATTGACCTTCCTGGATGGTAGAAAGGATCGTTCGAATGGTTTCCATTTTGAATGATGAAACCCTTAGAAACTTGTTTAGAATCTTGAGATCTAAAATAGGTCTGAATGTTCCCTCTTATTTGGGAATTATGAACAGGTTGGAGTAAAAACCCATCCCTTGTTCTCCTAATGGAACAGGATGAATCACTCCCATGCTTAACAGGTCTTCTACACAGTGTAAGAATGCCTGTTCGAAGATAATTGAGACCCGTGGAACCTTCCCCTTGGGAGTAGTTCCCTGAATTCCAGGAGATAACCTTGAGAAACTATTTCTAGCGCCCAAGGATCCTGAACATCTCTTGCCCCAACCTGAGCAAAGAGAGAAAGTCTGCCCCCCACCAGATCCTTCCCAGATCGGGGGCCAACACTTCATGCTGTTTTGGTAACAGTGGCAGGTGACTTGGCCTGCTTACCCTTTTTCCAGCCTTGCATCGGCCTCCAGGCTGGCTTGGTTTGAGAAGTATTACCCTCTTGCTTAGAGGGTGTAGAATTTGAGGCTGGTCCGTTTCTGCGAAAGGGACGAAAATTTGGCTTATTTTTAGCCTTAAAAGACCTATCCTGTGGGAGGGCGTGGCCCTTTCCCCCAGTGATGTCTGAAATAATCTCTTTCAAGTCAGGGCCAAACAGTGTTTTACCCTTGAAAGGGATGTTAAGCAAAAGCGCTCTGCGCGCCACGATAGCAAACCCTGAATTATTCGCCGCTAATCTAGCTAATTGCAAAGCGGCATCTAAAATAAAAAAGAGTTAGCCAATTTAAGAGCTTGAACTCTGTCCAAAACCTCCTCGTACGAAGATTCTTTATTAAGCGACTTTTCTAGTTCTTCGAACCAGAAACACGCAGCTGTAGTGACAGGAACAATGCATGAAATTGGTTGTAGAAGGTAACCTTGCTGAACAAACATCTTTTTAAGCAAACCCTCTAACCTTTAATCCATAGGATCTTGAAAGCACAACAATCTTCTATAGGAATAGAAGTGCGTTTGTTTAGAGTAGAAACCGCCCCCTCGACCTTGGGGACTGTATGCTATAAGTCCTTTCTGGGGTCGACTATAGGAAACTAATTTCTTAAATATAGGGGGAGGACAAAGGGTATGCCGGGCCTTTCCCACTCCTTATTTACTATGTCCGCCACCCGCTTGGGTATAGGAAAAACATCGGGGGGCACCGGAACCTCTAGGAACTTGTCCATCTTACCTTATTTCTCTGGAATGACCAAATTGTCACAATCATCCAGAGTAGATAATACCTCCTTAAGTAGTGCGTGGAGATGTTGAAATTTAAATTTAAAAGTTACAATATCAGGTTCTGCTTGTTGAGAAATTTTCCCTGAATCTGAAATTTCTCCCTCAGACAAAACCTCCCTCCTGGCCCCTTCAGATAGGTGTGAGGGTATGTCAGAAAAGATATCATCAGCGTCCTCTTGCTCCTCAGTGTTTAAAACAGAGCAATCACGCTTTCTCTGATAAGTAGGCATTTTGGAAAAAAAAGCATGCAATAGAATTATCCATTATAGCCATTAATTGTTGTATGGTAATAAGTATTGGCGCACTAGATGTACTAGGGGCCTCTTGTGTGGGCAAAACTGGTGTAGACACAGAAGGGGATGATGCAGTACCATGCTTACTCCCCTCATTAGAGGAATCATCTTGGGCAATATCATATCTATGGCATTATTATCCCTACTTTGTTTGGACATTATGACACAAATATATCACATATATTTAAATGGGGAGACACATTGGCTTTCATACATATAGAACATCGTTATCTGATGGTTCAGACATGTTAAACAGGCTTAAACTTGTTAACAAAGCACAAAAAACGTTTTACAATAAAACCGTTACTGTCCCTTTAAATTTTAAACTGAACACACTTTATTACTGAATATGTGAAAAAGTATGAAGGAATTGTTCAAATTTCACCAAAATTTCACCACAGTAACTTAAAGCCTTAAAAGTATTGCACACCAAATTTGAAAGCTTTAACCCTTAAAATAACGGAACCGGAGCCGTTTTTACATTTAACCCCTATACAGTCCCAGGTATCTGCTTTGCTGAGACCCAACCAAGCCCAGAGGGGAATACGATACCAAATGATGCCTTCTATAAGCTTTTTCAGTGGTTCTTAGCTCCTCACACATGCATCTGCATGCCATGCTTTCCAAAAACAACTGCGCATTAGAGGCGCGAAAATGAGGCTCTGTCTATGACTAGAAAAGGCCCCCAGTGAAAAAGGTGTCCAATACAGTGCCTGCCATTTTTATTAAAACAATCCCCAAGATTTAACAACTATTAAAAGTAATAATCTGCCAAATATACTTAGTAAAGTAATCGTTTTAGCCCAGAAAAATGTCTACCAGTTTTTTAAGCCCTAATGAAGCCCTTTATTCTTTTACTTAAACAAAGAAAATGGCTTACCGGTTCCCATAGGGAAAATGACAGCTTCCAGCATTACCGAGTCTTGTTAGAAATGTGTCATACCTCAAGCAGCAAAAGTCTGCTCACTGTTTCCCCCAACTGAAGTTAATTCCTCTCAACAGTCCTGTGTGGAAACAGCCATCGATTTTAGTAACGGTTGCTAAAATCATTTTCCTCTTAGAAACAGAAATCTTCATCTCTTTCCTGTTTCAGAGTAAATAGTACATACCAGCACTATTTTAAAATAACAAACTCTTGATTGAAGAATAAAAACTACATTTAAACACCAAAAAACTCTAAGCCATCTCCGTGGAGATGTTGCCTGTACAACGGCAAAGAGAATGACTGGGGAAGGCGGAGCCTAGGAGGGATCATGTGACCAGCTTTGCTGGGCTCTTTGCCATTTCCTGTTGGGGAAGAGAATATCCCACAAGTAAGGATGACGCCGTGGACCGGACACACCTATGTTGGAGAAAACAATAGCCTCTACGCTAATCTGGCCCTGAAGCCACGTGATGCCGCGTGAATCGATTCAGCCTCTTCACTGCATCGATGCAGCATCGTTGAGGGTTGCATTGTGATGCATCATGGTGGCGATTATTTTCAACACCCCTACCGATTACCTCCATACATTGAGCCACTGAAGGATAAGCAGTAGCCTGAAGAGAGAGGCAAGAGGAAATGATTTTGTTTTTCCTGACCTCTGTCATAAAAATCTTCATCGAGAATCTATTATGGCCCCTAAGAACACTACTCTTGTAGCAGGGGAAAGGGAGCTTTTTTCCAGATTCACGTTCCATCCGGGGGAACGAAGAAAAGACAACAATATCTCGGTGTGAAATTTTGCTTGTTGAAAAGATGGCGTCTGAACCAATATGTCGTCCAGGTAGGGTGCCACAGCAATTCCACGAGAACGAATCACTGCCAAAAGAGCCCCCAGAACCTTTAAAAAAATTCTAGGAGCCGTGGCTAGACCAAATGGAAAGCCACAAACTGGAAATGTTTGTCCAAAAAGGAAAATCTCAGGAATTTGTGATGGTCCCTGTGAATAGGAACATGAAGATACGCATCCTTTAGGTCTATGGTTGTCATGAACTGACCCTCTTGTACTAAAGGAAGAATGGAGAGTATAGTCTCCATCTTTAAGGATGGAACTTTGAGAAACTTGTTTAGACACTTCAAGTCTAGAATGGTATGGAAAGTTCCCTCTTTTTTGGGAACCACAAATAGGTTGGAGTAGAACCCGAGACCCTGTTCCTACACTGGAACTGGAACTATCACTCCCAGGGAGGAAAGATGTTGTATACATTTCAATAACGCCTCTCTCTTTATCTGGTCTGCAAATAATCTTGAAAGATGGAATCTGCCTCTGGGAGGAAAAGTCTTGAATTCCAATTTGCAACCCTGGGATACTATGTCCACAGTCCAGGGATCTGGGACATCTCGTATCAAGGCTAGAGAGAACTGAGAAAGTGTACCCCCCACCTGATCTGATCTGGGATCAGGGCAAACCCTTCATGTTGATTTGGAATCAGCTGCAGGTTTATTTGATTGTTTCCCCTTGTTCCAAAACTGATTGGGCTTTCCTCTGAAGTTTTTGAAAGGAATGAAAATTACTCCGACGTTCTTTAGGCCTATTCTTCTTATCTTGAGGTAGAAAAGACCCTTTTCCACCCGTAATATCAGAGATAATTTCTGCAAAACCGGGTCCAAACAAGGTTTAGCCCTTGTAAGGAATCACCAGAAGCTTGACTTTAGAGGAAACGTCTGCAGACCAGGATTTCAACCATAACGCCCTGCGGGCTAGGACAGTGAAACTAGAAGTTTTAGCTCCTAGTCTAACAACCTGTAAAATGGCCTCTGCAATAAAGGAATTTTCCAACTTAAGAGCTTTAATTCTATCTTGAATTTCATCCAAGGAAGTCTCTACTTGAAGAGAATCAGAGAAGGCGTTGAACCAATAAGATGCCGCACTAGTCACGGTGTCAATACACACCGTAGGTTGCCATTGAAGACCTTGATGAACATAAATATTTTTCAAATAAGCCTCCAGCTTCTTGCCCATCTGATCCTTAAAAGAGCAGCTATCCTCAATAGGAATAGTGGTTCTCTTAGCCAGAGTAGAAATGGTCCCTTCAACTTTGGGTACAGTATACCAAGGGTCTTTAATGGAGTCCTCAACAGGAAACATTTTCCTAAAAATGGGAGACGGGGAAAAAGACACCCCTGGTTTCTCCCATTCCTGTGAGATAATCTCCCTAGTACGGTCCGGCACAGGAAAAACCTCTGAAGTGGAAGGTTCATCAAAGAAACTATTAAGTTTAATAGATTTCTTATTAGTGACAACGACAGGGGTATTGGAGTCATCTAAAGTAGCTAAAACCTCCTTTAACAATACACAAAGGTGTTCAAGCTTAAATCTGAAGGATACCACCTTAGTCTCAGAAGAAGGAATTATACTGTCCGAATCTGAGATTTCACCATCAGAAAGTCCTGATGTATCTTCCTCATCAGACTTATGAGAAAGGGCAACTTGGGAAGCAGAACTGAGGACAGGCATCTTACTTTCTGAATTTCTAGATTTCCTCTTGCGTTGTCCCTGTAATCTGGGAATGGCAGCTAATGCCACAGATACCGCTGAAGAAACCTGGACAGCAATGTCTGCATTTAAATAAACTCCACTAGGAGTTATAGATGAACCACAGGGCACTGCATGTGACACCATTGAGGCTTGGGACGTAGCAGGAGAAAGCTGAGATATTATTTTAACAGCATCATCCTGAGAGACATTAGGCTCAAAATGTTACCTTTATTTTGCAAGGTTTTCTTGACACATGAAGAACAAAATAGCATAGGAGATGCAATTTGTGCATCTAAACATAATAAGCATGAATTCTGAGAGCAGGCTCTTGCTCCATATCAGACATGTTGTGAAACAGTAAATAAACTTGTACAAATACGTTTCAAAGATTTTATTATTCAATTAAAATAAGCCAAGGAAAAATACACATTAAATTTTATTCTAAATTAGGATCAATCCCCAGCTAAAATTATGTGAGAAAAGTTAAGAAAAACTTTACTGAGGTGCCTTACCGCTACCAATTAAAGGGACAGTCTATACCAGAATTTTTATTGTTTTAATAGATAGATAATCCCTTTATTACCCATTTCCCAGTTTTGCATAACTAACACAGTTATATTAATATACTTTTAGCCTCTGTGATTATCTTGTATCTAAGCCTCTGCAAACTGCCCCTTTTTTCAGTTCTTTTAACAGACTTGCAATCTAGCCAATCAGTGACTGCTCCCAGATAACTTCTCGTGCACAAGCACAGTGTTATCTATATGAAATACGTGAACTAACACCCTCTAGTGGTGAAAAACTGTTAAAATGCAATCTGAAAGAGGTGGGCTTCAAGGTCTAAGAAATTAGCATATGAACCTCCTAGGTTAAGCTTTCAACTAAGAATACCAAGAGAACAAAGCAAAATTGGTGATAAAAGTAAATTGGAAAATTGTTTAAAATTACATGTTCTATCTGAATCATGAAAGTTTATTTTGGCCTAGACTGTCCCTTTAAGATTGGATCACCCAGAAATGGAGAAAAACAACTTTTTTCTCAGAAACGATATGAAGTAAAGCCGGTCATGAGACCGCAACTGCCGAGCTCAAATTACTGCTGCAACACAGAGAGGCACTACTTCCTGGTACACTGAGTACCCAAAATAACCATTTTTTTTTAAATCTGTTCATTTTTTTCAAAATGTTGCACAGTTTTATTTTAAAGCAAAGGGAAAATGAATTAGCTGCTTAAAATTCAGCCTTACCTTAAGTTTAAACCTAATAAAGCCTAATAAAAACATTTTACCCTTTCTTTTTAAAAGAGTTTAAATGTTAGTCTCACACATGCTACAGTGCCTGATTCATGCCCCAGTGTAACCCATACAGCAGGATTATCTATGTCCCAATAAAAAAGCAGTGTCAATTTGTTAATTGCATGGTCTCCCCAACTGGAAGAAAAAGCACTTACCTGCTCCGCTGTCCGGCATGTAGACAGTTACAAGGTATTAGAGGACACAGTTCCTCACAGAGACCTTTGAAAAAGAAAGAACACTATGGCAACAATTGTTAGGAAAACGCAGTAAGTACCTCTTTACAAGTTCCTAACTGCTTTAAAGCCACCACTACCCGACTCCAAGGAATGACGTGGAATACAGCTATACCCCAAAATATGCTTGTAGATTTAAATCAATTTTTTTCTTTAGACTCCAAGGGGTCTATTTATGTAGGTGTGGACAGACATGATCTGCTATAGCGAATCATGTCCGCCACACATCGATAAATGCCAACAGCATACGCTGTCGGCATTTATCATTGCCCCAGCAGTTCTTGTGAACTGCTGGTGCAATACCGCCCCCTGCAGATTCGCGGCCAATTGGCCACTAGCAGGGGGTATCAATCAACCCGATCGTATTCAGAGGTGCCAGACGAGGTCTTAGGACCGTTGCTTCTTAACTTCCGCTTCAGTCGGAACTTAAGCGGAGAGGGTTGGAAGCAGCATCCGCTGCTTCATAAATAGACCCCCTAAACTTCACCTCCTCCATGCACCGAAGGCAAAGAGAATGACTGGGGGTTGTGGGTAAGGGAGTGATACTTAGCAGTTTAACTGTGGTGCTCTTTTCCTCCTCCTGCTAGCCAGGAGTAATATTCCTAACAGTAATTACTCAAGCCGTAGACTCACCATATCTTAAGAAAGAAAGAGAGAAAGAAAGAAAGAAAAAGAAAGAAAGAGAGAGAAAGAAAGAGACAGATAGAGAGGGGAAGGGAGAGAAATTGGTTAAGGAGAAGAGAGGGGGGAGACCGGTAGAAGGAGAAAGAGTTAGAAAGATAGATAGAGAGAGAAAGGGGAGGGAGAAAGAGGGAGAGAAGAAATGAAGGACAGAGAGAAAGAGGGGGAGAGAAAGATATATAGGGGCCAATTTATGAAAGTGCAAGCGGACATGATACCATGTAGAGTATTGTGTACAGCATACATCGATAAATGCCGACAGCATACGCTGTCAGCATTTATCATTGCACAAGCAGTTCTTGTGAACTGCTTGTGCAATGCCGTCCCCTGCGGATTTGGCTGCTAGCAGGGGGTGTCAATCAGCCCGATCGTATAGGATCGGCGGATTGATGCCCGCAGCCTCAGAGTAGGCGGACCAGGGGCATCAAGCTCCATTCGAAGCTTGATAATTCGGCCCCATAGAGAAAGAGGTTGTGAGGAAAATACAGAGAGACAGAGAGGGGATTTGAAGAAGAGAGAGAGGGGATTGGAAGAAGAGAGAGAGGGGTAGTGGTAGAGACTGATAAATCGAGAAAGAAAGAGAGGGAGAAAGAGAGGTTATGAAAGACAGAGAGGAGATGGGAGGGAGAGACTGTTAGAAAGAGAGAGCGGGAGACAATAAGACGGACAGTAAGAGAGGATGAGAGGGAAAATTAAAAAGACAGAGATTAAGAGGAAAGTGAGAAAGAGAGTCTATAAAAAAAAACAAGGTCTGGGGAGATAGACTATTAGATAGAGAGAGAGGGGATTAGAAGGAAAGAGAGAGAGAGAATAGGAAGGAGAGATAGAGTGAGAGGCAGAAAGGAGAAAGGAAAGACAGAGAGTGAGAGGTGAATGGAGACAGAGTGATAGAATGAGCAAATGAAAGAGAGACTGTTAGAGGGAGATGGAAAGAGAGGAAGAAAGAGGGGACAAGAAAGATAGAGCAAGAAAGATAGAGAGGAGAGACAGACTGTTAGAGGGAGAAAGAGAGGATAAGAAGGACAGAGAGCGAGAGGATGGAAACTAAATGGTGAGAGGGAGAGAGGATGAGCAGGCAAGAGAGCGTGAGAGGGAGAGAGGAAAATACAAAGAGAGAGAGAGATGAGTAGAAGAGTGGGTCAGATACTGATAGAGGGAGAGAGAGAAAAAGGGAAAAATAGAGGATAAAGAACAGTAAGAAAGAGAAAAGGGAAACATAAATGGTGGGAGAGAGATTGACAGATAAGATAACAGGGAAAGTGAGACACACAAAGAGGGCAGAGATAGGGTGAGCAGAAGAGAGAGAGAGGTAAACATAGTTAGACAGACCAAGGGGTTGATTTAACAAGGGCTGAATGGCCCTTGTTCATCTTGTTTCCTTCAGGCTCGCCGGAAAAAGCAGTTATGAAGCAGCGGTCTAAAGACTGCTGCTCCATAACTTGTCCGCTGCCTCTGAGGCTGCGGTCTTCAATCCTCTCGATCCTATACGATCGGGCTGATTGACACCCCCTGCTATCTGCAGGGGGCAGCATTGCACAAGCAGTTCACAAGAACTGCTTGTGCAATGATAATGTAACACATTAAGCTATATATATATATATATATATATATATATATGAATCTCAACTGCAGACTCAATAAATAGTTAGAATATATCACTTGGCATTAGACCTATCTGCAATATCTGCTTAACTGAGTATTCTCAGTCTTACCGGGATCTTTAAGATAGTATGAGAGACAGATTAGATGCTCAGTCTTTGTTGACGCTGAAGCAGTGTGCTGTACACGAATGATGCAGAATACATCAGATGATGATTTGTGGGCGTGACAAGGCTCCGTAACAGGAGTGGTTTAGACTGTCCGGAATAGTGTCTCCAGGTAAGATGATGACTAGTGGGTGTGACGAAGCTCCGTAACAGGAGCGGATTAGGTAATCGGATTTAGTGGTACAATGTAAGAATTCCCCACAAGATCAAACAATCCAAACTTAAATGGAAATAAGGTTCATAAATAGATGTTAGGTCTCGGAGAAGAAAAAGTGGTACCTTGTAGAAAAGAGACACAGAGCAAATGTCAATCAAACATTACTAAGTGGAAGTCCGGTATAAGAGTCCTTGGTTGGACAAGGAAAATTCTTAGATAGAAAAACAAGTTTTGTAATCCAATCGTTTTGGAAAGAAATTCCCTGGAAAGTTTAAGAGTTCCCACGGCTGAGTTCCTGCTTGAATACAAAATAACTAAGCACTTTTTTAATGTCTGGGAGAGGCTTAAATAGGGAAAATGGGCTGGAACTCCAGTAACATGTGACTGGTAGGTATATGGAAGACCTGAAACGGAATCCTTACAGATAAATCCCGACAGAGTATGCTGTCGGCATTTATCGATGTGCAGCGGACATGATATGCTACATCGTATCGTAAATTGTCCCCCATAAGATGAAGAGAGAGAGAAGCCATGAGAGGGGCAGACAGGGTGTGGGGAAGACAGAAGAAAAAAGGGAGAAAGAGACACACACAGGGGCCTAGTTATCAAGCCGTCAACCTCAAATACGCTGGAATTCCGCAGCGTATTTGTGGCGAGGCTGATTCGCCTTAGTTATCAAAGGCTCGAGACTGGCAAAAGTAGAATTTTGTGACGTAAGCTTCGATCCGCCGGACTCAGTCCGACACAGATCGATTCTTACATCCCTCCAGATGTTCCGCACACAACATCTCACTACTTTTGCTAGTTATCAAAAAACTAGCAGGTACGCTCGGCACTTTTACGGCCCAGCGTACCTGGTTTTCAATCCGCCACCCCTGGAGGCGGCAGATCCCATAGGAATCAATGGGAGTCTGACCATAGCGAAAGTACAAGTTCGCTGCTGACAGACATCCCATTGATTCCTATGGGAGATGTCTGCACCTAACACCCTAACATGTACCCCGAGTCTAAACACCACTAATCTGTCCCCCCTACACCGCCGCAACTAAATAAAGTTATTACCCCCTAAACCGCCGCTCCCGGAGCCCACCGCAAGCTACTCTATACATATTAACCCCTAAACCGCCGCTCCCGGAGCCCACCGCAACTATAATAAATGTATTAACCCCTAAACCGCCGCTCCCTGAACCCGCCGCAACCTATATTAAATGTATTAACCCCTATCCTGCCCCCCCTACACCGTCGCCACCTATAATAAATTTATTAACCCCTAATCTTCCCCCCCTACACCGTCGCCACCTATAATAAATTTAATAACCCCTAATCTGCCTCCCCTACACCGTCGCCCCCTATAATAAATTTATTAACCCCTATCCTGCCCCCCACTACGCCGCCGCCACTGTAATAAAATTATTAACCCCTAAACCTAAGTCTAACACTAACCCTAACACCCCCCTTACTTAAATATTAATTAAATAAATCTAAATCATATTTTTATTATTAACTAAATGAATCCTATTTAAAACTAAATACTTACCTATAAAATAAACCCTAATATAGCTACAATATAAATAATAATTATATTCTAGCTATTTTAGGATTTATTTATTTTTTACAGGTACCTTTCAATTTATTTTAAATAGGTACAATAGCTATTAAATAGTTATTAACTATTTAATAGCTTACCTAGCTAAAATAAACAGAAATTTACCTGTAAAATAAATCCTAACCTAAGTTACAATTACACCTAACACTACACTATACTTTAATAAATTATTCCTATTTAAAACTAAATACTTACCTGTAAAATAAACCCTAATATAGCTACAATATAAATAATAATTATATTGTAGCTATCTTAGGATTTATATTTATTTTACAGGTAACTTTGTATTTATTTTAGCTAGTTAGAATAGTTATGAAATAGTTATTAACTATTTAATAACTACCTAGCTAAAAGAAATACAAAATTACCTGTAAAATAAATCCTAACCTAAGTTACAATTAAACCTAACACTACACTATCATTAAATTAATTAAATAAACTACCTACAAATAACTACAATTAAATACAATTACATAAACTAACTAAAGTACAAAAAATAAAAAAAGCTAAGTTACAAAAAATAAAAAAATAAGTTACAAACATGTTAAAAATATTACAACAATTTTAAGCTACTTACACCTAATCTAAGCCCCCTAATAAAATAACAAACCCCCCAAAATAAAAAAATGCCCTACCATATTCTAAATTAAATAAAGTTCAAAGCTCTTTTACCTTACCAGCCCTTAAAAGGGCCATTTGTGGGGGCATGCCCCAAAGAAAACAGCTCTTTTGCCTGTAAAAGAAAAATACAACCCCCCCCAACATTAAAACCCACCACCCACATACCCCTAATCTAACCCAAACCCCCCTTACAAAAACCTAACACTAATCCCCTGAAGATCATCCTACCTTGTCTTCACTCAGCTGAGCAGCGATGGAACCGAAGTGGACATCCGGAGCGGAAGAAGTTAATCCTCCAAGCGGCGCTGAAGAAATCTTCCATCCGATGAAGTCATCATCCAGGTGGCGCTGAAGAAAAGTCTTCGATCCGGCCGATGTCATCTTCAAAGAGGCGCTGAAGAGGTCTTCTATCCGGGCGAAGTCATCTTCCAAGCCGGGTCTTGAATCTTCCTTCCGCCGACGCGGAACCTCCTTCTTCACCGACGGACTACGACGAATGACGGCTCCTTTAAGGGACGTCATCCAAGATGGCGTCCCCTCAATTCCGATTGGCTGATAGGATTCTATCAGCCAATCGGAATTAAGGTAGGAAAATCAGCCAATCAGATTCAAGTTCAATCCGATTGGCTGATCCAATCAGCCAATCAGATTGAGCTCGCATTCTATTGGCTGATCGGAACAGCCAATAGAATGCGAGCTCAATCTGATTGGCTGTTTCCATCAGCCAATCAGATTTGTCCTACCTTAATTCCGATTGGCTGATAGAATCCTATCAGCCAAGCGGAATTGAGGGGACGCCATCTTGGATGACGTCCCTTAAAGGAGCCGTCATTCGTCGTAGTCCGTCGGTGAAGAAGGAGGTTCCGCGTCGGCGGAAGGAAGATTCAAGACCCGGCTTGGAAGATGACATCGCCCGGATAGAAGACCTCTTCAGCGCCTCTTTGAAGATGACATCGGCCGGATCGAAGACTTTTCTTCAGCGCCGCCTGGATGATGACTTCATCGGATGGAAGATTTCTTCAGCGCCGCTTGGAGGATTAACTTCTTCCGCTCCGGATGTCCACTTCGGTTCCATCACTGCTCGGCTGAGTGAAGACAAGGTAGGATGATCTTCAGGGGATTAGTGTTAGGTTTTTGTAAGGGGGGTTTGGGTTAGATTAGGGGTATGTGGGTGGTGGGTTTTAATGTTGGGGGGGGTTGTATTTTTCTTTTACAGGCAAAAGAGCTGTTTTCTTTGGGGCATGCCCCCACAAATGGCCCTTTTAAGGGCTGGTAAGGTAAAAGAGCTTTGAACTTTATTTAATTTAGAATAGGGTAGGGCATTTTTTTTATTTTGGGGGGGTTTGTTATTTTATTAGGGGCTTAGATTAGGTGTAAGTAGCTTAAAATTGTTGTAATATTTTTAACATGTTTGTAACTTATTTTTTAATTTTTTGTACTTTAGTTAGTTTATGTAATTGTATTTAATTGTAGTTATTTGTAGGTAGTTTATTTAATTAATTTAATGATAGTGTAGTGTTAGGTTTAATTGTAACTTAGGTTAGGATTTATTTTACAGGTAATTTTGTATTTCTTTTAGCTAGGTAGTTATTAAATAGTTAATAACTATTTAATAACTATTCTAACTAGCTAAAATAAATACAAAGTTACCTGTAAAATAAATATAAATCCTAAGATAGCTACAATATAATTATTATTTATATTGTAGCTATATTAGGGTTTATTTTACAGGTAAGTATTTAGTTTTAAATAGGAATAATTTATTAAAGTATAGTGTAGTGTTAGGTGTAATTGTAACTTAGGTTAGGATTTATTTTACAGGTAAATTTCAGTTTATTTTAGCTAGGTAAGCTATTAAATAGTTAATAACTATTTAATAGCTATTGTACCTATTTAAAATAAATTGAAAGGTACCTGTAAAATAAAAATAAATCCTAAGATAGCTAGAATATAATTATTATTTATATTGTAGCTATATTAGGGTTTATTTTATAGGTAAGTATTTAGTTTTAAATAAGATTAATTTAGTTAATAATAAAAATATGATTTAGATTTATTTAATTAATATTTAAGTAAGGGGGGTGTTAGGGTTAGTGTTAGACTAAGGTTTAGGGGTTAATAATTTTATTACAGTGGCGGCGGCGTAGTGGGGGGCAGGATAGGGGTTAATAAATTTATTATAGGGGGCGACGGTGTAGGGGAGGCAGATTAGGGGTTAATAAATTTATTATAGGGGGCGACGGTGTAGGGGAGGCAGATTAGGGGTTAATAAATGTATTATAGGTGACGACGGTGTAGGGGGGGCAGGATAGGGGTTAATAGGTTTAATATAGGTTGCGGCAGGTTCAGGGAGCGGCGGTTTAGGGGTTAAACTATTTATTTAGTTGCGGAGAGGTGCGGGATCAGCAGGATAGGGGTTAATAACTTTATTATAGAGGGCGACGGTGTAGGGGGGGCAGCATAGGGGTTACTAGGTATACTGTAGGTGGCAGCGGTGTCCGGGAGTGGCGGTTTAGGGGTTAATACATTTATAAGAGTTGCGGCGGGGTCTAGGAGCGGCGGTTTAGGGGTTAATACATTTATCAGAGTTGCGGCGGGGTCTAGGAGCGGCGGTTTAGGGGTTAATACATTTATCAGAGTTGCGGCGGGGTCTAGGAGCGGCGGTTTATGGGGTTAATACATTTATCAGAGTTGCGGTGGGGTCTAGGAGCGGCGGTTTAGGGGTTAATACATTTATCAGAGTTGCGGCGGGGTCTAGGAGCGGCGGTTTAGGGGTTAGTAACTTTATTGAGTTGCGGGGGGCTCCGGGGGCGCCGGTATAGGGATAGAACAGTGTAGTTTAGTGTGAGTGCTTAGTGACAGGCTAGCAATAAAGCTGGGAAAAAGCCGAAGGGCAGCGAGATCGGATGAGTGATAACTCTCACAGTCCGCTGCTCATCGCCCCGCGGCTTTTTGACAGCTTTTTTTGATAACTTAGGCGTATTTTTTCAGGTCCGCGGCGGCGATGTGAGGCGAGCTTAGGCGGGCGTATTGGGCCGGCGAAGTCAGAAAAGTAGACGGCTTGATAACTACCCCCCACAGAGAGAGAGAGAGAGAGAGAGAGAAAGAGAGAGAAAGAAAGAAAGAGAGGGAGAGAGAAATAGAGAGAAAGAGACAGAGAGGGGGAGGGTGAAGTAAACAAAAGCTTACATATATTGCCTAAAAATATTAATCCAAACCTCCCTGGGAGAAAGTGAAACAAACACAATTTTTAGATGTATTTTACAGCAAAATAAATATATTGCAATAATATTTCACTTGCAATAATGAAACATTTTATATGTTGAAATGCCAAGTTTGATGTTCCTTTATATAAGACAATTCTCTCTAATTCCTATGTTATCATATGGAGCTGACTAACTAAGTTTTGAAGTCACCTCAATCAAGTCATGTGTCTCACTGGAGCATGAGTTTTTCAGCAAGCCGGAAAGAAGTCTTTAATGTGAGGTATTTAGTGCACTCAAGCCAGTAGCGGCCCTTCTCAACAGAGGGCCCTGGTGGAAGATTTTTTTTTTTGGCCCCCCAAAGGTAATTCAGTAGAAAGCAAAAGTATTAATATCCATTCTGCTCTGTATAATGATTTTGAAGGTAGATAAATAGATATACAGACAGATAGGTAGATAGATAGTTGGACCTACAACTGCCCTAATAAAAGACACACCTATGTATAGACTGGCTGTGATGGGCCCCCTCCAGCTTTTGGGCCCTGGTGCGACTGCACCTGATGCACTAATGGTAGTTCCGCCCCTGACTCAAGCTATCTGACATCCTGATGTTAGCTCTCCCTAGACTAGAGTGATAAAATATTACTTTTACCGTGTAATATAAGTACAAAAGCTCTAATGATTTAACTCAAGCAATCTTGGTGAACAATAGAACTAATATTTTTGCACTTTACTTCTAAACCTGGCATAATTGCGTAAATGTTCATGCAGATAGGCATATGTTGTAAATACACCCAGTTGAACTAACATAGAATAAATTAATATCTCTCAATATCACCAATTATGATAGTATAGTAAATATACATGTTAAAGTGTTGGTATAAAAACAGATCCAAAATGTTAGTAATATTTTAGATGAAGTTTCATTCATCAGTTGTAACAAAGATGTGCAATAACTTACTTTTTAATATAGATATGTAATTCAAATACCCCGCGCTCCGCCGCCCACTTCAAAAGTCAACTTTTCTGTGAGCTTAAGGTTTAAATTGTTGACCAATCAGCGCTCTCCTCACATGGCACTTTTGATGTAGCTAATATTGCTGATTTGAGAATGATTCAAATCATTATCTCACAGCAAAATTTAATTTTGAAGTGGGCAGCAGAAGGCGTGGTATTTGAATTTCATATTTATATTAAAAAGTAAGTTATAGCGCATCTTTATTACAACGGATGACGTAAACTCCATCTAAAATATCACTAACATTCCGGATCTTTATAAAGGGGAACGTTAACCATCACTTTAAAGTAATTTGCAGAATAAAAACTTAGTCTTACACAAGTAAAATGGTTATTTCTGGAAACGATTGTATTCCCTATGGGGTACTGTAATTACTAGCAGAAAAGAAATGTTGCAACAAGAACTCTTTTGGACAGGCTCAACAGTAAATTTCCTAATGAGATAAATGTGGATGTGTATTTTTCATGCTTATTTGATGTAAGCATTATGTTCTTGTTTTACAGTAATTATGGTTAATAACAGTGAGCTATTACATATTAGTTCAATATGTCTCAATATAATGGGTGTCATCTTTTATACTGCATAGATTAGGAATATATAGCCTAAGGTTCAGAAGTCACAATGATTTTCGTCATCTGTCTTTGCTTTACCATAAGGTATAATTAGTGTAATACACCAAACACATAGGTTTCATAGCATAGTCAGGGTCGTCTTTAATATTGACTGGACCCTGGGCAAAAAAATGTTCTTGGGCCCCCCACCCCATGCAATTTCGCTCTCCACCCCAACATTCCAAAAAAACAACTAAATCAATTTATTTTATAAAAAAAAATAATTATTATTAGCCCAGCAGTGGATCATCCACTGCTGGGCTAATCATTTTTAAAAAAAATGAAATAAATTGCAATATGTGAAATTGGACCTAAGCAGTGCTAATAAGTAAATAAATATATAAATTCCTCCACTATAGATTCATTTAATATCCTTTTGAATGTGATTCTGTTGTGAGGTTAGCTGGTTAAAGAGATTTAGGGCAGCCAACAGGAGCAAAGCAAGGTAAAGACTGAGGAGGAAGCATGGAGGTGCATACAAATATAAGTTTACTGACTGGAACAGCAGAACTACTATGGGAAGCTGTAAAATATGAGACAGAGAGAAAACAAAAACTATAAAAATAAATCTTACATTAATGTGTGAAGTATCAGCATGACACTATACATAAGCCACAGCAACACATGTCCCTTCTTTGCTAGGAACAAGTTCCCTCTCGCCCTGTACTAGACAATGCTGCATGAGGAGGGGCGTGTGTGTGCACTCACTTATTCTTCCCACTGACACCTTTCTACAAAGCACTGTTCCCCTAACTTCAGTTAGTTGATCTTAGGTCCACAGCAGAAAGAGCAGGGCTAAGGGGACCAGCAGACTGGATGCTGTCTGCCCAAGGCTGCATGGATACAGTGTGAGACAAGTCACACAGCCTCAAGAAAGAAGAGAGCAGTGTGTGCAGCTGCACAGATGCTCAAATCCTCACGTGCCTGCCGCTCCAGCTTTCTGCAGCATGCGCCTACAGTCAACCCTACCCAGAAACTATCCCTACCATCAGAGCAGTTACCTGGTAACCCCAGCAGGAGTTAGGGCTTAGCATTCAGTGCTGCACAGTGCACATCTAAAACAGCACATGGCAATAGCTTGGCATGTCACATGACACCGGCACGGTCTGGCACAGTTTCTCACAAATAAATATAAGCAGAACAGTCTTGTGTGTGTTCCCCATGTCACATCAGCAGTCTGACTCTTGGGCCCCTCAACAAAGACTGGGCCCTGGGCAGCTGCCCCTTTTGCCCTGTGTTAAAGACGGCCCTGAGCATAGTGTGTTAAGGACATACAATATATAAATAGACATGATACCCAAATGCTGAAAGGGATACTGAACCTAAATTGTTTCTTTCATGATTCAACTTTCTAATTTACTCCTCTCCTATTATCAATTTTTCTTCGTTCTCTTGGTATTAAAAAAGCGGGAATGTATAAGCTTACGAGCTGGCCCATTGCTGATTGGTGGCTAAATGCAGCCACCAATCAGCAAGCGCTATCCAGGGTGCTGAACTAAAAATGGGCCGGCTCCTATGCTTACATTCCTGCATTTTCAAATAAAGATACCAAGAGAATGGAACAAAAATGATAATAGGAGTAAATAACAAACGCCTAGATTCCGAGTTTTGCGATAAACAGGGTGTGAAACTAACGCCAAAAACAAAGTTGCGTTATTTCACACTCCATAGCGCTGCCATTACGAGTTACTGAAAAGCCTCCTTGTGCATCCGATATGGTGGGGTTAAGCTCCATACCGCACAAAAGCCAAGAGCTGATTTGACGTCAATGGGGAGAGAGTGTTAGAAAAAAACACCTGAAGTGCGGAATGAAAAATCTCCGTAATACAAACCCATTGATCGCTATGGGGAAAAAAAAGTTACGTTTAAACTTAACACCCTAACACAAACCCCTAGTCTAAACACCCAATAATCTGCCGCCCCCGACATCACCGATACTAATAAAAGTTATTAACCCCTATTATGCCGCTCCCCAACATCGCCAACACTAATAAAAGTTATTAACCCCTATTCCACCGCTCCCTGACATCACCGCCACTAAATAAAATGATTAACCCCTAAACCTCCCATATCGCCGCTAATAAATAAACCTATTAACCCATAAACCTCAGGCCCCCCACATCGCTGCCACTAAATAAACCTATGAACCCCTAAACCGCCAGCCCCCCACATCGCAAAACACTAAATTAAACTATTAACCCCTAAACCTAACACCCCCCTAACTTTAAATTAAAATTACAATATAGCTATATTTAAATAAATAAAAACTTACCTATGAAATAAAAATAAACCTAACATTAAACTATAAATTGACCTAACCTTACTATTCCAATAAAATAAAAAAAATACTACCAATTAAAAAAATCTAAAATCTAACACTACGAAAAAAATAAAAAAATCTAAAATTACAAAAAATAATAAACACTAAACTACAAAAATAAAAAACACTAAGCTTACAAAAAAAACACTAAGCTTACAAAAATTAATAAACGTAATTATCAAAAATAAAAACAATTACACCTAATCTAATAGCCCTATAAAAATAAAAAAGCCCCCACAAAATAAAAACACCCCCTAACCTACAATAAAACTACCAATACCACTTAAAAGGGCCTTTTGTAGGGCACTGTAAAAAAAATACTAAGTCCCCCCAACAGTAAAACCCACCACCCAACCAATCCCCCAAAATAAAAAAACCTAACTCTGAAAAAAAAATTAAGTTACCCATTGCCCCTAAAGGGGCATTTGTATGGGAATTGCCCTTAAAAGGGCATTCAGCTCTTTTTCACTGCTCTTAAACGGGCATTCAGTTCTTTTACAAGGGAATATAATGGTCTTTGAAGGATTGACTTTTCTGATTCTTCATTAAGTGTTAATCGTTTCTTGTTTCAGATGCCATATATACACCTTTGCAGTTACAGTTCATTCATTTCCCTATTTTCTGACTTTTAGCAAGATCCTGTGACATATGGTGTTTGTCATATCCAAAGCCTCTCCTGAATCAGTTAATACATTTGAATATATATTAACTGAAGGTTTCAGACGCTAAACTATCTTTTCACTTGTGTTGGATTGCAACGCTACAATTATATAATCCAATACAATTGATACAAACTTACATATTAATAACAATTAGCCTCTTAGGGAAAAATACAGGAACCCCGACACATCCGTGACAGGCGGTTTAAGGGTTAATAGGTTTATTTAGTGGCGGCGATGTGGAAGGCCGGAGGTTTAGGGGTTAATAATTTTATTTAGTGGTGGCGATGTGGAAGGCCAGAGGTATAGGGGTTAATAACTTTATTATAGTGTTGGCGATGTCGGGGAGCGGCGGTTTAGGGGTTAATATATTTAAATAGTGTTGGTGATGTGGGTGGGCAGCAGATTAGGGGTCAATAGTTTTAATATAGTGTTTTCGATGCGGGGGGTGGTGGTTTAGGGGTTAATAGGTAGTTTCTGGGTGTTAGTATACTTTGTAACAGTTTAGTTATGAGTTTTGTGAAATATTTTTGTTTCGCAAAATCCATAACTACTGGTCTCAGATGGCAGTATGGATTGTGTCTGTATAGGCTGCAACGCAAGCATTTTAGCCGGACCACAGAACCTGTAATACCGGCGCTATGAAAATCCCACACAAAAATGTCATTTTTTTGAGTGCGGAATGGACTTTGCGTTACAGGCTAAAATGCTTGCGGTATAGCTATACCGACACGACTCATAATATGCGTTCCTGGCCATTCCAGCGTAATGGCCATTTTTTCAGCCTTAAAAGCCGTAAAACACAGTAACGCACAACTCGTAATCTAGGTGAAAGTTTCTTAAAATTGCATGCTCTATCTGAATCATGAATGAAAAAATTTGGGTTCAGTATCCCTTGAAATAGATATCTGTAAAAACCTGAAAATCTCTATGTAAAAAAGAGATATTTTACCTCAAAGCTTCCTGAGTAGTCACATCCCACTGTAAAGGGACTTTAAACAGCCAATCAAGATGCTAGTCCCTCAACTTGCAAGGGAATGCGCATCAGCAATATGCAAGCACAGTCAATTTATTTCCCTTCTCAGTTTAATCCATTGCACCTTATGACATATTTACTATGTCGCACAGTACTTTGCCCAGCATACTGTGTTGATATAGTACCTATGTCCAGAACAGGAGGCACATTTTGCTGTCCAAGCTGTAAGCTTAGACAGCTGGATCTGCCATCAGGGGGCAAAAGGCTTCCTAATCATATGAAGCCAGATCACTGATTGTTACAGAGTCACTCTCTGTAACGATCCTCTGTTGGTGCTGAGTGGGAAGCAATACTGGGAAAAGGGAAGCAATACTGGGTCTTTACTATGCACGTTATATGAAATAGTCACCTTTGCCTCATTCATGCCTTTGGTTGTAAAACTGAGGCTTAAAGCTTGATGAGAGTTATGGAAAAGTGACTAACAGACGCCAAGAGAAATTTGAGAAAAAGGAAACTTACCCACACAAGTCCCATTTTCTCGGTTAAATCCTTTGGGGCACGCGAGTTCTTGTGACGTTCCATGCACATCATTCCCTGCAAACACAGATAATAAAATCATTCTATTGACAGTGACATGTTTATGGGTGAGTGAATCCCTGCAAAAGACCAAAGTGTACTAATGACAGTGACAGGTTTATAGGCTCAGCCCCTGCTAGGACTAGGGTTGCCACCCGTCCCTTAAAATACAGAACACTTATAAGTTACACATGCTGCAGGGAGGAATATCAATAGTGCTGTCCAGAAACACAATACATGTTCCTCCCTGCACACCCTGAGGCATGTGTAACTCATAAGTGTCAAGGAAAACATGGCTGAGGTGGCAACCCTAGCTAGGACTAAAGTGTACTAATGACAGTGACATGTTTATGTGCTCAGTCCCTGCTAGGACTAAAGTGTACTAATGACAGTGACATGTTTATGTGCTCAGTACCTGCTAGGACTAAAGTGTACTAATGACAGTGATATGTTTATGTGCTCAGTCCCTGCTAGGACTAAAGTGTACTAATGACAGTGACATGTTTATGTGCTCAGTACCTGCTAGGACTAAAGTGTACTAATGACAGTGACATGTTTATGGGCTCAGTCCCTGCTAGGACTAAAGTGTACTAATGACAGTGACATGTTTATGTGCTCAGTCCCTGCTAGGTCTAAAGTGTACTAATGACAGTGACATGTTTATTGGCTCAGTCCCTGCTAGGGCTAAAGTGTACTAATGACAGTGACATGTTTATGTGCTCAGTCCCTGCTAGAACTAAAGTGTACTAATGACAGACAGTGACATGTTTATGTGCTCAGTCCCTGCTAGGGCTAAAGTCCACTAATGACAGTGACATGTTTATGTGCTCAGTCCCTGCTAGGACTAAAGTGTACTAATGACAGTGACATGTGTATGGGCTTAGTCCCTGCTAGGACTAAAGTGTACTAATGACAGTGACATGTTTATGTGCTCAGTCCCTGCTAGGACTAAAGTGTACTAATGACAGTGACATGTTTATGTGCTCAGTACCTGCTAGGACTAAAGTGTACTAATGACAGTGACATGCTTATGTGCTCAGTACCTGCTAGGACTAAAGTGTACTAATTACAGTGACATGTTTATGTGCTCAGTCCCTGCTAGAACTAAAGTGTACTAATAACAGTGATATGTTTATGTGCTCAGTCCCTGCTAGGACTAAAGTGTACTAATGACAGTGACATATTTATGGGCTCAGTCCCTGCTAGGACTAAAGTGTACTAATGACAGTGACATGTTTATGTGCTCAGTACCTGCTAGGACTAAAGTGTACTAATGACAGCGACATGTTTATAGGTTCAGTCCCTGCTAGGACTAAAGTGTACTAATGACAGTGACATGTTTATAGGCTCAATCCCTGCTAGGACTAAAGTGCACTAATGACAGTGACATGTTTATGTGCTCAGTACCTGCTAAGACTAAAGTGTACTAATGACAGTGACATGTTTATGTGCTCAGTCCCTGCTAGGACTAAAGTGTACTAATGACCGTAACATGTTTATGTGCTCAGTCCCTGCTAGGACTAAAGTGTACTAATGACAGTGACATGTTTATGTGCTCAGTCCCTGCTAGTACTAAAGTGTACTAATGACAGTGACATGTTTATGTGCTCAATCCCTGCTAGGTCTAAATTGTACTAATGACAGTGACATGTTTATGTGCTCAGTCCCTACTAGGACTAAAGTGCACTAATGACAGTGACATGTTTATGGGCTCAGTCTCTGCTAGGATTAACGTGTACTAATGACAGTGACATGTTTATGTGCTCAGCCCCTGCTAGGACTAAAGTGTACTAATGACAGCGACATGTTTATAGGTTCAGTCCCTGCTAGGACTAAAGTGTACTAATGACAGTGACATGTTTATGTGCTCAGTCCCTGCTAGGACTAAAGTGTACTAATGACAGCGACATGTTTATAGGTTCAGTCCCTGCTAGGACTAAAGTGTACTAATGACAGTGACATGTTTATGTGCTCAATCCCTGCTAGGACTAAAGTGTACTAATGACAGTGACATGTTTATGTGCTCAGTACCTGCTAGGATTAAAGTGTACTAATAACAGTGACATCCCACTGTAAAGGGACTTTAAACAGCCAATCAAGATGCTAGTCCCTCAACTTGCAAGGGAATGCGCATCAGCAATATGCAAGCACAGTCAATTTATTTCCCTTCTCAGTTTAATCCATTGCACCTTATGACATATTTACTATGTCGCAGTGACATGTTTATGTGCTCAGTACCTGCTAGGACTAAAGTGTACTAATGACAGTGACATGTTTATGTGCTCAGTCCCTGCTAGGACTAAAGTGTACTAATGACAGTGACATATTTATGGGCTCAGTCCCTGCTAGGACTAAAGTGTACTAATGACAGTGACATGTTTATGTGCTCAGTACCTGCTAGGACTAAAGTGTACTAATGACAGCGACATGTTTATAGGTTCAGTCCCTGCTAGGACTAAAGTGTACTAATGACAGTGACATGTTTATAGGCTCAATCCCTGCTAGGACTAAAGTGCACTAATGACAGTGACATGTTTATGTGCTCAGTACCTGCTAAGACTAAAGTGTACTAATGACAGTGACATGTTTATGTGCTCAGTCCCTGCTAGGACTAAAGTGTACTAATGACCGTAACATGTTTATGTGCTCAGTCCCTGCTAGGACTAAAGTGTACTAATGACAGTGACATGTTTATGTGCTCAGTCCCTGCTAGTACTAAAGTGTACTAATGACAGTGACATGTTTATGTGCTCAATCCCTGCTAGGTCTAAATTGTACTAATGACAGTGACATGTTTATGTGCTCAGTCCCTACTAGGACTAAAGTGCACTAATGACAGTGACATGTTTATGGGCTCAGTCTCTGCTAGGATTAACGTGTACTAATGACAGTGACATGTTTATGTGCTCAGCCCCTGCTAGGACTAAAGTGTACTAATGACAGCAACATGTTTATAGGTTCAGTCCCTGCTAGGACTAAAGTGTACTAATGACAGTGACATGTTTATGTGCTCAGTCCCTGCTAGGACTAAAGTGTACTAATGACAGCGACATGTTTATAGGTTCAGTCCCTGCTAGGACTAAAGTGTACTAATGACAGTGACATGTTTATGTGCTCAATCCCTGCTAGGACTAAAGTGTACTAATGACAGTGACATGTTTATGTGCTCAGTACCTGCTAGGATTAAAGTGTACTAATAACAGTGACATCCCACTGTAAAGGGACTTTAAACAGCCAATCAAGATGCTAGTCCCTCAACTTGCAAGGGAATGCGCATCAGCAATATGCAAGCACAGTCAATTTATTTCCCTTCTCAGTTTAATCCATTGCACCTTATGACATATTTACTATGTCGCAGTGACATGTTTATGTGCTCAGTACCTGCTAGGACTAAAGTGTACTAATGACAGTGACATGTTTATGTGCTCAGTCCCTGCTAGGACTAAAGTGTACTAATGACATTGACATGTTTATGTGCTCAGTCCCTGCTAGAACTAAAGTGTACTAATGACAGTGACATGTTTATGTGCTCAGTCCCTGCTAGGACTAAAGTGTACTAATGACAGTAACATGTTTATGTGCTCAGTCCCTGCTAGGACTAAAGTGTACTAATGACAGTGGCATGTTTATATGCTCAGTCCCTTCTAGGACAAAAGTGTACTAATGACAGTAACATGTTTATGTGCTCAGTCCCTGCTAGGACTAAAGTGTACTAATGACAGTGGCATGTTTATGTGCTCAGTACCTGCTAGGACTAAAGTGTACTAATGACAGTAACATGTTTATGTGCTCAGTACCTGCTAGGACTAAAGTGTACTAATGACAGTGACATGTTTATGTGCTCAGTACCTGCTAGGACTAAAGTGTACTAATGACAGTGACATGTTTATGTGCTCAGTCCCTGCTAGGTCTAAAGTGTACTAATGACAGTGACATGTTTATTGGCTCAGTCCCTGCTAGGGCTAAAGTGTACTAATGACAGTGACATGTTTATGTGCTCAGTCCCTGCTAGAACTAAAGTGTACTAATGACAGACAGTGACATGTTTATGTGCTCAGTCCCTGCTAGGGCTAAAGTCCACTAATGACAGTGACATGTTTATGTGCTCAGTCCCTGCTAGGACTAAAGTGTACTAATGACAGTGACATGTGTATGGGCTTAGTCCCTGCTAGGACTAAAGTGTACTAATGACAGTGACATGTTTATGTGCTCAGTCCCTGCTAGGACTAAAGTGTACTAATGACAGTGACATGTTTATGTGCTCAGTACCTGCTAGGACTAAAGTGTACTAATGACAGTGACATGCTTATGTGCTCAGTACCTGCTAGGACTAAAGTGTACTAATTACAGTGACATGTTTATGTGCTCAGTCCCTGCTAGAACTAAAGTGTACTAATAACAGTGATATGTTTATGTGCTCAGTCCCTGCTAGGACTAAAGTGTACTAATGACAGTGACATATTTATGGGCTCAGTCCCTGCTAGGACTAAAGTGTACTAATGACAGTGACATGTTTATGTGCTCAGTACCTGCTAGGACTAAAGTGTACTAATGACAGCGACATGTTTATAGGTTCAGTCCCTGCTAGGACTAAAGTGTACTAATGACAGTGACATGTTTATAGGCTCAATCCCTGCTAGGACTAAAGTGCACTAATGACAGTGACATGTTTATGTGCTCAGTACCTGCTAAGACTAAAGTGTACTAATGACAGTGACATGTTTATGTGCTCAGTCCCTGCTAGGACTAAAGTGTACTAATGACCGTAACATGTTTATGTGCTCAGTCCCTGCTAGGACTAAAGTGTACTAATGACAGTGACATGTTTATGTGCTCAGTCCCTGCTAGTACTAAAGTGTACTAATGACAGTGACATGTTTATGTGCTCAATCCCTGCTAGGTCTAAATTGTACTAATGACAGTGACATGTTTATGTGCTCAGTCCCTACTAGGACTAAAGTGCACTAATGACAGTGACATGTTTATGGGCTCAGTCTCTGCTAGGATTAACGTGTACTAATGACAGTGACATGTTTATGTGCTCAGCCCCTGCTAGGACTAAAGTGTACTAATGACAGCGACATGTTTATAGGTTCAGTCCCTGCTAGGACTAAAGTGTACTAATGACAGTGACATGTTTATGTGCTCAGTCCCTGCTAGGACTAAAGTGTACTAATGACAGCGACATGTTTATAGGTTCAGTCCCTGCTAGGACTAAAGTGTACTAATGACAGTGACATGTTTATGTGCTCAATCCCTGCTAGGACTAAAGTGTACTAATGACAGTGACATGTTTATGTGCTCAGTACCTGCTAGGATTAAAGTGTACTAATAACAGTGACATCCCACTGTAAAGGGACTTTAAACAGCCAATCAAGATGCTAGTCCCTCAACTTGCAAGGGAATGCGCATCAGCAATATGCAAGCACAGTCAATTTATTTCCCTTCTCAGTTTAATCCATTGCACCTTATGACATATTTACTATGTCGCAGTGACATGTTTATGTGCTCAGTACCTGCTAGGACTAAAGTGTACTAATGACAGTGACATGTTTATGTGCTCAGTCCCTGCTAGGACTAAAGTGTACTAATGACAGTGACATATTTATGGGCTCAGTCCCTGCTAGGACTAAAGTGTACTAATGACAGTGACATGTTTATGTGCTCAGTACCTGCTAGGACTAAAGTGTACTAATGACAGCGACATGTTTATAGGTTCAGTCCCTGCTAGGACTAAAGTGTACTAATGACAGTGACATGTTTATAGGCTCAATCCCTGCTAGGACTAAAGTGCACTAATGACAGTGACATGTTTATGTGCTCAGTACCTGCTAAGACTAAAGTGTACTAATGACAGTGACATGTTTATGTGCTCAGTCCCTGCTAGGACTAAAGTGTACTAATGACCGTAACATGTTTATGTGCTCAGTCCCTGCTAGGACTAAAGTGTACTAATGACAGTGACATGTTTATGTGCTCAGTCCCTGCTAGTACTAAAGTGTACTAATGACAGTGACATGTTTATGTGCTCAATCCCTGCTAGGTCTAAATTGTACTAATGACAGTGACATGTTTATGTGCTCAGTCCCTACTAGGACTAAAGTGCACTAATGACAGTGACATGTTTATGGGCTCAGTCTCTGCTAGGATTAACGTGTACTAATGACAGTGACATGTTTATGTGCTCAGCCCCTGCTAGGACTAAAGTGTACTAATGACAGCAACATGTTTATAGGTTCAGTCCCTGCTAGGACTAAAGTGTACTAATGACAGTGACATGTTTATGTGCTCAGTCCCTGCTAGGACTAAAGTGTACTAATGACAGCGACATGTTTATAGGTTCAGTCCCTGCTAGGACTAAAGTGTACTAATGACAGTGACATGTTTATGTGCTCAATCCCTGCTAGGACTAAAGTGTACTAATGACAGTGACATGTTTATGTGCTCAGTACCTGCTAGGATTAAAGTGTACTAATAACAGTGACATCCCACTGTAAAGGGACTTTAAACAGCCAATCAAGATGCTAGTCCCTCAACTTGCAAGGGAATGCGCATCAGCAATATGCAAGCACAGTCAATTTATTTCCCTTCTCAGTTTAATCCATTGCACCTTATGACATATTTACTATGTCGCAGTGACATGTTTATGTGCTCAGTACCTGCTAGGACTAAAGTGTACTAATGACAGTGACATGTTTATGTGCTCAGTCCCTGCTAGGACTAAAGTGTACTAATGACATTGACATGTTTATGTGCTCAGTCCCTGCTAGAACTAAAGTGTACTAATGACAGTGACATGTTTATGTGCTCAGTCCCTGCTAGGACTAAAGTGTACTAATGACAGTAACATGTTTATGTGCTCAGTCCCTGCTAGGACTAAAGTGTACTAATGACAGTGGCATGTTTATATGCTCAGTCCCTTCTAGGACAAAAGTGTACTAATGACAGTAACATGTTTATGTGCTCAGTCCCTGCTAGGACTAAAGTGTACTAATGACAGTGGCATGTTTATGTGCTCAGTACCTGCTAGGACTAAAGTGTACTAATGACAGTAACATGTTTATGTGCTCAGTACCTGCTAGGACTAAAGTGTACTAATTACAGTGACATGTTTATGTGCTCAGTCCCTGCTAGAACTAAAGTGTACTAATGACAGTGACATGTTTATGTGCTCAGTCCCTGCTAGGACTAAAGTGTACTAATGACAGTAACATGTTTATGTGCTCAGTACCTGCTAGGACTAAAGTGTACTAATGACAGTGACATTATTATAGGCTCAGTCCCTGCTAGGACTAAAGTGTACTAATGACAGTGACATGTTTATGTGCTCAGTCCCTGCTAGGACTAAAGTGTACTAATGACAGTGACATGTTTATGGGTTCAGTCCCTGCTAGGACTAAAGTGTACTAATGACAGTGACATGTTTATGTGCTCAGTACCTGCTAGGACTAAAGTGTACTAATGACAGCGACATGTTTATAGGTTCAGTCCCTGCTAGGACTAAAGTGTACTAATAACAGTGACATGTTTATAGGCTCAATCCCTGCTAGGACTAAAGTGCACTAATGACAGTGACATGTTTATGTGCTCAGTACCTGCTAAGACTAAAGTGTACTAATGACAGTGACATGTTTATGTGCTCAGTCCCTGCTAGGACTAAAGTGTACTAATGACCGTAACATGTTTATGTGCTCAGTCCCTGCTAGGACTAAAGTGTACTAATGACAGTGACATGTTTATGTGCTCAGTCCCTGCTAGTACTAAAGTGTACTAATGACAGTGACATGTTTATGGGCTCACTCCCTGCTAGGACTAAAGTGTACTAATGACAGTGACATGTTTATGTGCTCAATCCCTGCTAGGTCTAAATTGTACTAATGACAGTGACATGTTTATGTGCTCAGTCCCTACTAGGACTAAAGTGCACTAATGACAGTGACATGTTTATGGGCTCAGTCTCTGCTAGGACTAACGTATACTAATGACAGCGACATGTTTATAGGTTCAGTCCCTGCTAGGATTAAAGTGTACTAATGACAGTAACATGTTTATGTGCTCAGTCCCTGCTAGGACTAAAGTGTACTAATGACAGTGACATGTTAATGGGCTCAGCCCCTGCAAGGACTAAAGTGTACTAATGATAGTGACATGTTTATGGGCACAGTCCCTGCTAGGACTAAAGTGTACTAATGACAGTGACATGTTCATAGGCTCAGTCTCTGCTAGGACTAAAGTGTACTAATGACAATGACATGTTTATAGGCTTAGTCTCTGCTAGGACTAAAGTGTACTAATGACAGTGACATTGTTATGTGCTCAGTCACTGCTAGGACTAAAGTGTACTAATGACAGTGACATGTTTATGTGCTCAGTCCCTGCTAAGACCAAAGTGTACTAATGACAATAAATATGGTGGTGACGGCTGCTTTAAAATGTCAGATGTGGGGGGCGTGTACTATGAGTCTCCTGTGATCCCTATACAGAATTCTTGTTTTGCAAGTTGTGTTTTATCTTTCACAGATGGAGACAATAGTTCTCTGTTTTATTGGTCAGAGCCAGCAGTCAGAGCACGGGACAGATGTGTGCTTGGCGTGTCTTGCACAGCAGGATGGTGTGGGTGGTTTTTGGAAGGTACTAATAACCCCCCTCAGAGCTTTTGGCTTTGTGTCACTAAGCATTGCCTGTTTTTGTTTTGCAGACAAGAGTATCTCAAGGAAAATATGCCTGGATCATTTTGAGTATAAGATCAGTTAAGGAGAAGCAAATATGTTTTTATTCTTATATTTAAATCTATTTGCACTGAATTATCACCTATTATGATCCTATTATGGCATCTACTAAGTAAAATCCATCGTGAATATTCACTACCATGTATGTATTAAACATATAAGCTAGCTCTACCAATCATTAGCCCCATAACGACCAGCAACGTACCCTGTACCCTGTGGTCTTTCAATGGGGCTTGTTTTTTTTTATAGCGCGGTGAGACTGTGCTATTTCAGGAGGCCTGCAGGAGGGAGGGAGATCATAATAGCATGGTCTTGTCGCTGGTTTTAGATTGGAAAAGGTTTGGATTTTAGCATAGTTAAGATTTTGGTATATTTGCATCTTTAAAATGGAACAGATTGGAGAAGGGATGGGACCAAGTCTAAACAATAAGTGACATTTAGGCCATATTTACATGTCATAACACAGCTTATATATGCAACGTAAAGGTAGTTTTATATCATTTTTAATACATTTGTATACATATTACAATCAGAAAGATAGTACAGTACTGTAATCAGCAAGGTAAAAGTCTGGATTTCTGAATTTTGGTCTCTGACTCTTCATGGTGGTAAGAGTCCACAATCCATTACTCCTGGTTATTACTCTCCCTACCACTAGGAGGAAGCAACGATTCCAAAACTCCAAGAGCTCTATATAACCCCTCCCACCTCTACTGTAGTTAGTCTGAAGTATAGCCAAGTAAAAAGATAGGAAAAGAGATAAAGAGAAAAAAATATAGGAGCCAGGGAAAAAGATGTGCCATAACATAAAAAACATGGTCTCATGGACTCTTACCACCATGAAAGAAATTAATTAATCAGGTAAGCATAAAATAGGTTTTATTTCATAAAGGTGGTAAGAGCCCAGGACCTATTACTCCTGGGAACCAATAACAAAACTGTGGAGAGTCCACAAGTAATAAAAGATAAGGAAAATAAATCCACAAACCTAACAAGAAATTACATATATTTTTTCATTATTTTCCATACACATAAAAACAACCAACAGGCAAAATTGCGAATGATATCCAAAATAGCATCTCCAATAAAGGAATTAGCACATTTAAGCAACCCCAAAAGGTTAAGAAAATCTACACTATCAGAATCCTCAGAAATCTTATCAGAAAGACTACCCAACCAAATGGAAGCAGCAGCAGAAACATCAACAATAGCAATAGCAGATCTGAAAAGATAACCTGCCCACAGAAAAGCCCTTCTATGAAAGGATTCAAGTTTTCTATCCAAAGGGTTTTTAAAAGAAGTGCTAGCCTTTAGAGGGATAGTAGTATGTTTAGCCAAAGTAGAAATGGCACCATCCATATTAGGAACAGTTTCCCAAAGTTCAATATTAGAAGCAGGAAGAGGATACATTATTTTAAACCTTGCAGAAGGATTAAATTAATTACCAGGTTTAGACCATTCTTTAGAAATAATCCCAGCCACAGCATTAGCCAATGGAAAAACCTCATAAAAATCCTTAGCAGGTTTATAATAAGAATCTAAACCAATGGTAGAATGGTCTTTAGTGACAAAAACTTTGTTAATTTCTAAAGTAAGCGAAACCTCCCTTAATAAAGAATGAATGTGATCAATCTTAAACAAAAAGGAGGAAGAAGCAGGCTCTGATTTAAAGACAGGCCCTTATCATCAGACAAAAACACCCTCAGAAGCCTCCTGAGACACAGGAATATTGCTACTAGTAAAAGGCATATCTTGTACTCTTCATTTATGTTTACTTCAAGGTGAAATGACTGCCAACATTTCACACACTGTAGCTTTAATACATTTCTTAATGCCAGGAGCAATTAGAACCAGACCTTTCTGTAATGAACAAACAGAAGGAGCAATAATACCTTTGGAAGCAAGTGCAGCATTAGATTGTTCTAAATGCTGCAAAACTTTAAGGCAGGACTCACAAGTTTGAAGGAGAGGAAACATCAGCCTCCTTACAATAAACACACTTAATATAAGTAGAAAGGTGTTCAGAAATATCAGCTTCCAAAGGAGGATTAGGGACAGATTCAGAAGATTCTATAGTGAACAAACACTTAAATAGTAACCCCAAAAAACAAATGAGCTCTAAGGGAATGAGTATACAATACCCCCTCTCCTGGGATCACAGCTATAGCTGGAAGCACCCAAACAAATGCCAATTTAAAATGTAAAAACAAGTGTGCGCACCTACCCTTTCACCCTCATGCCCGCCAGTATAAAGTCCCTTATATATGGGGTGCAAACAAATCTAATCCTAGGCTATATATAATGACTATTTAATAATGACATGTATTTTAGGCTTTAAAATGAGTGCTAACATTAAATAAAAAACACTTACCTTAAACACTCTCCTACTATGCATAATAGCAAGAAAAAACAATCCTGTACTGAAAACATATCAGTAGAGGATATACTAAAGGAGTTAACTGTAGACACAATAGGAGGAGGCAAACCTCCTTAGTTGAGGTAGAATCAGATTTCTGTTCCTTATTCTGACGAAAGGAACAAAAACGATTAGAAACTTTAAATGTACCCTTAGTTTTCTTATCCCGGGGAAGAAAGGCTCCCTTCCCACCAGTAACAGTGGAGATAATGAAATCTAAATCAGCCCCAAACAATTTCTTCCCTTGAAAAGAAATGGACAAAAGCTTAGATTTAGAAACCACATCAGCAGACCATGGTTTTAACCATAAAGCCATCTTGAAAGAACAGACATACTCTTAGCATTAATCCAAATGATGTCTGTTATAGCATCACCAATAATGGAATTAGCACATTTAAGCAACCCAAAAGGTTTTAAAAAATCTTCACTGTCAGAATCATCAGAAATATGTTCAGAGAGACTATCTAACCAAATGGAAGCAGCAGTAGAAACATCAGCAATAAGTAGCTGGCCTGAAAAGATAACCTGCCGGCAAACAGGTCCTTCTATGAAAGGATAATAATTCCCTATACAAATGGTCTTTAAAAGAAGTACAGTCTTCTAAAGAAATAGTAGTATGTTTGACTAACGTAGAAATGGCGCCATCTTACCTTCTGGAAAAACTCCCAAAGCTCAATATTAGAGACTGGAAGAGGATACATTTTCTTAAACCTTAGAGAAGAATCTTTTGCAGGTTTATAATAAGAATCTAAACAATTAGTAGACCCCTCTTCAGAAACAGGAGCTTCCTTTATTTCTAAAGTAAGCAAAACCTCCTTTAATAAAGAAAGATTGTGCTCAATCTTAAATAAATAAATGAATAAATAAGAGGAAAAGCAGACTCATGATCAGAAGCAGGTCCCTGATCATTAGAAAAAAACCTCACCCTCAGAGGCCTCATTAGCCTCATGAGATATAAGTATATTACAATTAGTAGAAGGCATATCTTGACCGTTTACACTTATTTGAAGGTGGAAACCTTTATAAATTCCTTTATGCCAGGGGCAATGTGAGTTGAACCTCGCTGTAAAGAACAAACAGAAAGAGCAATAATACATTTGTAAGCAAGTGCAGCATTAGATAAAATACAGAGGGGAAAACAGCTCCTTATGCAGGGGAAAGGAAAATCTGACCTGACCCAATGCTATATATATTAATGTATATATAAATCTGCCATATGTTGGTTAACATAGTGTTAAATAAGAAAAACAAATATTACTTACCCATAACACTCTCCCAATATTAACATTAAATCAGTCCTGTCCGGAAAACATATCAGTAGAGGATATAATATAGGAGTAATCTATAGGAGGCAAAAGACAAGTCCCTGCAACATCGGTGGGAGGAAAGGGACTTAAATTTTCATGGAACAGAAAAAAAGGAAATTTATGCTTACCTGATAAATTTATTTCTTTTACGATATGACGAGTCCACGAATTTAATCTTTACTTATGGGATTACGCCTCCTGGTCAGCAGGAGGAGGCAAAGAGCACCACAGCAGAGCTGTATATATAGTTCCTCCCTTCCCGACCACTCCAATCATTCGACCGAAGTTAGGAAGAGAAAGGAAAAGCCAAAGGTGCAGAGGCGACTGAAGTTTAACAAAAAATAAATAAATACCTGTCTTAGAAATAACAGGGTGGGCCCTGGACTCGTCATATCGTAAAAGAAATAAATTAATCAGGTAAGCATAAATTTCCTTTTCTTTTACAAGATATGACGAGTCCACGAATTTCATCCTTACTTATGGGATACAATACCAAAGCTATAGGACACGGATGAAAGGTAGGGAAAAGACAGGAACCTCCGAAAGACCTCCGAATTCAGTTCCCATTCCCCCGGATGAAACGTCAGTCTGCTCAAAAAATCCGCTTCCCAGTTGTTCACTCCTGCGATGTAGATTGCTGACAGATAACAAGAGTGAGCCTCCGCCAACCGAATTATCTTGGATACTTCTGTCATCACTAAGGAATTCCTTGTTCCTCCCTGATGATTGATGTAAGCCACAGTCGTGATGTTGTCCGACTGAAAACGGATGAATTTGGCCGAAGCCAACTAAGGCCAAGCCTGAAGCGCATTGAATATTGCTCTCAATTCCAGAATATTGATTGGAAGTAGAGACTCCGACCGAGTCCACACACCCTGAGCCTTCAGGGAATTCCAGACTGCACCCCAACCTAGTAGACTGGCGTCCGTTGTCACTATCACCCATGAGGGTCTGCGGAAGCACGTCCCTTGGGACAGATGATCCGGCGACAACCACCAAAGAAGAGAGTCTCTTGTCTCCTGATCCAGATCTATCTGAGGAGACAAATTTGCATAATCTCCATTCCACTGCCTGAGCATGCTCAGTTGTAGCGGTCTGAGATGAAAACGAGCAAACGGAATGATGTCCATTGCCGCCACTATCAATCCAATTACCTCCATGCACTGAGCCACTGATGGCCGAGGATTGGACCGAAGGGCTCGGCATGTATTCAGAATCTTTAACTTTCTGACTTTCGTCAAGAAAATTTTCATGGATATAGAATCTATTAGAGTTCCCAGGAAAGGAACCCTTTCCTGTGGAATTAGTGAACTCTTTTCTAGATTCACCTTCCACCCGGGAATACTTAGAAAGGACAGAACCATGTCTGTATGAGATTTTGTCAGTTGATAAGACGACGCCTGGATCAGAATATCGTCCAGATAAGGCGCCACTGCAATGTCCCGTGGTCTGAGAACCGCCAGTAGAGACCCTAGAACCTTCGTGAAGATCCTGGGTGCTGTGGCCAGCCCGAAAGGAAGAGCCACGAACTAAAAATGTTTGTCCAGGAAGGCAAACCTTAGAAACTGGTGATGATCTTTGTGGATAGGAATATGAAGATATGCATCCTTTAAATCCCCGGTAGTCATATATTGACCCTCCAGGATCAATGGAAGTATTGTCCGAATAGTCTCCATCTTGAAGGATGGAACTTACCACAAAAAGATTTGAGTAAAACCCCTGCCCCTGTTCCTGTATTGGAACGGGACGAATTACTCCCATAGTGGAGACGCCTCTCTTTTTATCTGCATCTACAGACAATCGTGAAAGAAGAAACCTCCCCCTTGGGAGGGAATTTTTGAACTCCAGTTGATACCCTTGGGACACGATTTCCAGTGTTCAGGGATCCTGAACGTCTCTTATCCAAGCCTGGACAACGAGAGAAAGTCTGCCCCCTACTAGATCCTGTCCCTGATCGGGGGCCGACCCTTCCTGCCGACTTTGTAGCAGTAGCAGGTTGCTAGGATTGTCGACCCTTGTACCAAAACTGGTTGGGTCTCCAAGCGGACTTTTTCGAAAGGAACGAAAATTACTCTGTCACCCCCTCTGTTCAGATTCCTTATTCTGAGGGAGGGAATGACCTTATCCTCCTGTGAGGTCAGAAATAATCTCCTTCAAGTCAGGCCCGAACAGGGTCCTCCCCTTGTAAGGAATAGTCAAAGGCGTAGATTTAGCTGACACATCTGCAGATCAAAAACACTGCAAGCTAAAATGGAAAATCCCGAACTCTTAGCCGCCGACCTGGTAACTGCAAGAAAATATCAGAAATTTTATAACTGAAACAGCTAAGTTAAGAGTTGTAATAATTGTGTGCTGCTGTTCCATCCTGAGTCACCAAAGAACAGCAATAAGGTCCTAATAAAAAGGACCCTTACTGTCCCCTGAACTGTTAGAACTGAAAGTATTTACTTTATTGAACAAAAGCAAATAACAGTCGCGTGCAATAGTGCATCACAAGCTTCAGAAATATATACGCAAAGTTGGATACCTGCCAATTCTAGGATGTAGGCAAGGCGCCATTAAAAAGGACACCCACTGAGTAGAAAAAAAAATAAAAAATAAAAATCTTAGATTAACAAAAGTTTATTTCAATAAAGGGTTTAAAAGGAAACTAGATTTTCACATAGGAAGCGATACTGTTTCTTTAATAAAATACATATGTCTGTATTGGGTAATTGTAAAGCGCAGCAAACCACCCGCAAGGGTCTCAAGGCGCTTCTCATGTTATCTCTGAAAAGCAACCCTATTCCTGAGTGTGGTTGTGTCATCCACATCACAAAGGATGAATAAACACATAAACAGTTGAAATACCGTTGCAAACTGAATGTAGAAAAAAGTTACTTCCCCTTTAAATCTTAGAGCAACTTATTATGCTGGACACTAGTAGAAAGTGTGGCTTGGAGTGACCAGCATCACCAGATTCTTACAGTCAGAGCTTTAGAGGAAGAATATAGAAAAAACAGTACTGTTTCTTTAATTCTATTAGACGTAATTGTAGAAAAACCAGCGAGACTGGTTTATGTAATAAAGAAAAACAGATAAAAAACAGTGTACTGTTCTCTAAATATTAAAAAAACACTGTGTGAGCATTGTGTGCTACTGAAACCCTCTGAGCTGAACGAGTCCAAGACAGTTTAACAATTAGAGACTATGAACAACGTCTTTACACACAATGTATCTCTAGTACTGATCAAGATATATCTGAGAGAAACGCTCTACCCTCCGGTTACATAATGGAGGTAGGGAGCGCATGTACGTATATCTCCGCCCCTGGTGGGCGTGACAACTATCCACTCCCGGTCGCTATTATTATTATACTTAACGACCGGGAGCAATAACAAGCCGCTTGGGTCATGGCAAGCATTGAGAACACTGTGAGACATGAGGCTCCCGAGACTGATCAACAGCCGGAGAGAACAAAATTGTGCAGCGCACAATAAAATGACCTCCACAAGGCGCCGCCCATCGTGGGTGTAATATCATTCAGTTCCCGGTCGTTTTTTACTAACTACGCCACAGTGAACTGTATGCGGCATCCTACACTTGGGGTTAATCTTAGTTACCGTTTTCATCTGAATAAAACATAACCTCTCACTCCCCACTGAAAATAAATCACCCCCTGAACCCCTCGGTTGCTTAAGAGGAGAGTTAGTGGAGCCGTCAGAGCAGGGGAACAAGTTTGGCTGCTGATAGGGTTGCCACCTCAGCCATGTTTTCTTAGATACTTATGAGTTACACATGCTGATGGGTGTGCAGGGAGGAACATGTATTGTGTTTCTGGACAGCACTATTTATATTCCTCCCTGCACACCCTGCAGCATGTGTAACTTATAAGTGTTCTGTATTTTAAGGGATGGGTGGCAACCCTAGCTGCTGCTATCTTTCTTTAACACAGTTCAGCCCAATGGAGTATAAACGTTCTCACCCATAACATTACAATAAACCTAATAATAAAGGACGCAGCTGTCAGCATTTACACAATACCAGGCTGCCCCACATCGTCCTCTAGCACTCTGCTAAGGAAGTACGTTATGAAGGTCTCTCCTTTAAAATATAGGAGATCTTACCAAATAAGTAAAGTGCTCCACTTCTCTGCGATCTATGTCAGTGATCCAGAATAAAAAAGTCAGCACTTACCTCAAATGCTGTGCGACAGCATGGCATCCATCAGGGTTCCAGAGGTCCTCTCCCTCCCATAGCCCTGTGGAATAAGATCAGCCTGAGTTAAAAGTGCTCAGGCTATCTGTATTTAGGGCAGCAACATGTATAGGAGGTGCAGTGAGAATTATGTCCCACCAGTTCCTATTGCCTGAAAGCCACCAGATGCTTCTCTTTTAGTATATATATATATAAAATAATAACATCTTGATTGAAGAAAATAAACTAACACCTCACTTTGCCAGCTCCTAACTTACTAACACAGGCAAAGAGAATGACTGGGGTGGGAGGGAAGGGAGGAGCTAAATATACAGCTCTGCTGTGGTGCTCTTTGCCTCCTCCTGCTGACCAGGAGGCGTAATCCCATAAGTAATGATGAAATCTATGGACTCGTCATATCTTGTAAAAGAAATAAGACACACCCTGCACTCCTTAAACGTCCCTCTGGCAAGCACTGTATTCTGAGGGGAAAGGTGCCTCATCTTAGTTTGAGAACCCCTCTTAGCGAAGAAATCATCTGCACATCCTCATTCCTTACTTTCCTCCAGCAGAGGCAAAGATAAGACTAACTACCATAGAGGTAGGAGGGGTTATATAGAGCACTTTGGGTTTGGGAATCTTTGCTTACTCCTAGTGGCTGGGAGAGTAATTCCCAGGAGTAATGGATTGTGGACTCTTACCACCTTTAAGAAAGAAAACACATTGTGGTAATTCACCCTCATATATTGAACCAACAAACCATTGTGGATCCGTTCCAAACTATACGCACTGAGATAACTGATTTGTGATAACTTAGAACTTGAAATGGTGGATCGGAAGCCAAAAGAATGTTGACAAACAGGATTGGAAAGATTGGAATAGACCCCATTGTTTGTAACAATTTAGAATAGAAGTAAAATGAAAACTTTTATAATTATACACTTTTTCTGAATCATAAAGTTTAATGTTGACATCTGAGGTCTCCTATAGAATGTAGAACTGTTTGTGATCATTCACTGCCATTTATTAAACCAAAAACACATTGTGGTCATTCACCCTCATCTATTGAACCAACAAACCATTGTGGTCAGACTCATTCAGAATTATCTATTGAACCAACAAATTGTAACCATTAGCTGCTTTGATGAATTTATAACCCATTATAATCATTCACTATTGTCTATTTACATATAATCCATCATGGCAATTCACTGTTATCTAAAGAACCTCAAACCCTTCATCGTCTTTCACTTCCATGGCTCATCATGGCCATTCCCTGCAGCTACTGAACCTAAAACACGTCATGGTAATCTATTGGTTCACTGACATCTACTGGTCCTATAACCCATTAGGGCCATTCATTGTCATCTAATGAGCCTACAGCACAACACAGTCATTCACTATCATCTACCAAACTTAAAGTCCATCAGTCATTCACTGTTGTCTAGTTAACCTACAAACTATCTACTGTCATCTATTGAAATTAAACCCATAAAGGTTATTAACTGCCCTCTATTGAGCCTACAACTAATCACAGGTATTCAGTGCAATCAATGAACTTACATCCAAATGTAGCCATTTACTGCCATCTTCTAATCCTAAAACCAATAATGTCATTCCCACAACCCATTGTGGCCATTCATTGTTATCTACTGAACATACAACCAAGTGGCGCCAGTCATCTACTTAGTCGGCAACCCATTGTAACCATTCATACTATCCACTCAACTTTTCTTCTAGTTATCATGGATATTTTTAGGGTTTATAGTTTCCCAGGTTAGGTTGAAAAATATTTGTTTCCCTTAAAATCATTGTTATTATCAATACTAGGAATAATATTAGTTAAAATGTAATTCGCCAAATTTGCTACTACTAAATTCACCTCCAAAATGTACATGTCACTGTGGAAATGCATGTGTCAGACAAACATCAATAATCCCTTAACCTACAATATGTATGTATATACACATACATACATACATACATTACACACACACAAACATACATAGTATATGTGGAGATAAGATACATACCTTGGTACCCAGGGCATGGCGTGCAGTCATGGACCCCCCATGCTACTCCAGACCCCCGGCAACAGATATCTTGAGTCCTCAGTCCGGGAAGAGGCATGGCACACTATAAAGCAAAAAAAAAAAAATCACACTCAAAAAGAAAAAAAAATTTGAATGAATTATATGGGAAAGCAGATGTGCTGGCGGCTGGGTGGAATTATGAGATAAATTGGGCTTAGTGTCTAATAGACACAAATTCCTTTCCTTTGGGATGTAATAAGACTGGTGTCATTTAACCAACACATTTTAAAAGTATCCCCACAGGTCTTGTTCTGTTGTCACATGGAGAACCTGGATCACTCTGGGAGGGATACGTTCTTTGATGAGATGTGTTTTGCTCAGTTCCCATGAGATGATGCTGTCATCTCTTGGAAAAGCTAAAATACTAAGTCGTGCAATGATCATAGTTCCTCGCCCTGCTTCTTAAATAGAGATGAGTCACTCATGCACAAAGGAAGCAAGACTGAGCATTAAGTCTAGTATTTCAACCGTCTGTTTAGTAAAATATACAAAAAACACTGGACTTTTCACTGACTAGGTCTGTTCTGAGGTCAGCTAATGGTTGATTAAGGTTGCAGAACTGTGAATGTCATATGAGATCTGATGTGGGCTTATAACTGATGTGTGAGGACTTTCAAGGCCATGGGCCCAATATGGATGTTGGTGCTTGTTCTTATGTTGACACATAACCAACAGGGGCTTCAGGTTATAGGGTCTGATATAAGGTCTGATATTGACATGTAACTGACAGGAGCCTCAGGTAATAGGGCTTAATCTGAAGTATAATCTGGGTATATAAATGAAAGGGGCTTCAGGTAAGGGTCTGATCTGAGGTTGGATGTTTACATATAAATGAAAGAGGCTTCAGGTAAGAGGGTCTGATCTGAGGGCTGATGTTGATAGATAACTAAAAGGGGAATCAGGTGATATGGTCTGATCTGAAGTCTGATGTGGGCATAAAAATGACAGTGTCTTCAGGTAATAGGGTCTGATATGGGCATATAACTGATAGGTTCTTCAGGTAAAAGGGTCTGATCTGGGAATATACCTGATAGGGGCTGAGGTCTGATGTGGGTATATAACGGACAGGGTCTTCAGGTAATGTGATCTTATCTGAGGTCTGATATGGGCATATAAGTGACAGGGGCTGCATGTAATAGGGTCTGATTTGGCAATATAACTGACAGGGGATTCAGGTAACAGGATCTGACCTGAGGTCTGATATAAGCATATAAATGGAGTGAGTGGTTTTCTAGCATTATGGAGACTTCAGGGGCCATGTAGAAGAACTTAGGTTTCATTTGGACATTTATCTGGCACATATGTCTTTGGCAAATAAATATTTATATCTAGAATTTGATATATAAATCAGTGCTTGTACAAGTAGTATTATTTTTAATATGAATATGTTACCACTGAGTATTATGTATGGGTCCTCCACTGGCGTAACCCATATTCCCCCTGCAATCTAACAACTGTGTACCTGACCGTTCTCCAGTCGCCTGAAGCAATATCCAATCCCAGAGTTCTCAGTGTAGCCGTTAATTCTAGAGCTGCTCTGTGCCTGTATCCTGTACAGAGGGGCCCTCCCTGTGTGTTGCAAAGCATTGTGGGAGACATCCCGGTGCCCGTTGACGATTACTTCCCTCTCCCCACGTCCCTCTACACGTTCCACCTGGTGGATGTTCACGGAAGCTTCTGGAGGGTGTTGCACGTGCACGTTCACAATGGAGGATCCTCCTGTTATAAAGGGAGCAATATAGAATAATTCAACAGCTGTATTGAGATGCTTAAACTCTATACAGGCTAGAATAGAAGCCACTGGTCTGCTACTATTAAAGGGACATGAAACCCATTTTTTTTCTCATAATGATTCAGTTAGAGCATAGAATAAAAAAAAAAAATCAACTTTCCAATTTACTTTTATTATCATATTTGCTTAATTCTCTTGGTATCCTTTGTTGAGGGATTAGCAATGCACTACTGGGATCTGTCAGAACACATTGGATTAGCCAATGGCAAGAGTCATATATGTATAGTCACCAATCAGCAGCTAGCACCCAGTAGTGCATTACTGCTCCTGAGCCTACCTAGGTATGTTTATAAACAAAGGATACCAAGAGAAAAAGCAGTTTCACTATTTGAATCATGAAAAAATGTTGGGTTTCATGTTCCTAGTTAGCACATACATAGCATGACTGATATAATGGTCTTTCTGCCAAACTATCTAAAGTGGAACTTTGTGCTTTAAAGCACACGTTCTAATATAATAAATAGTGAATAAGAGAGTGAAAATATTGGGTAGTATTCTCTGTATTAAGAAAGCAGTAAATCATTGTCTGAAAGCAAGTCTGTAAATCAGAGAAAGTGTTAATTATTGCTCTGCAATCTGTGTGTCAGGGAAGGGGTTAATCACTGCTCTGCTGGTCTGTGTACTTAGGAAGGAGTTAATCATTGCTCTGCATGTCTGTGTCAAGAAAGGGTTAATACCCTGAAAGCACGTCTGTAAATCAGGGAAGGGGTTAATCATGGCTTTAAATGTCTGTCAGGAAAGGGTTAATCACGCACTGCAGATCTGCAGATCATTGAAAGGGTCAATGTGTATTAGGGATAAATCTGCTTAGGTAGGGGTTAATCACTTCTCATTATGAGTGTGTATCAGGGAAGAGGTAATTACTGCCGTTCTGTGTAACTGGAAATGGGTTAAACATATCTCTTAAACTGAAAGTAAATTCTCCCCTTAATAAAACAGATCTGGAATGTTAGTGATATTTCCGATGGAGTTTAATTCATCAGATGTAATGAAGATGCGCTGTAACTTACTTATAGATATGAAATTCAAATGCCCCATGCTCCTCCGCCCACTTTCAAACATTTTTCTGTGAGCTAAAAGTTTGAATTGTTGTCCAATCAGAACTCTCCCCATATGGCACTATAATTATAGCTAGAGCACTGATTGGATAACAATTTCAAACCGTTAGCTCACAGAAAATGTTTCTTTTGAAGTGGGAGGCGGAGTGCGGAGTATTTGAATTTTATATCTATATCAAAAAGCAAGTTTTAGCTCAACTTCATTACAACTGATTAATTAAACTCCATCTAAAATATCACTAACATTCAGGATCTGATTTTTAGGGGAAAGTTTACTATCAATTTAAGACGTGTGCATTAGCGAAGGGGTTAATCATTGTCCTGCAGATCTATGTATTAGGGAAGGTGTTAATCATTCTCCTGCAGATCTGTGTATAAGGGAAGGTGTTAATCATTGCCCTGCAGATCTGTGTATTAGAGAATTTGTTAATCATTGTCCTGCAGATCTGTGTACAGTATAAGGGAAGGTGTTAATCTTTGCCCTGCAGATCTGTGTATAAGGGAAGGTGTTAATCATTGTCCTGCAGATCTGTGTATTAGGGAATGGGTTAATCATTGTCCTGCTGATCTGTGTATTAGGGAAGGTGTTAATCATTGTCCTGCAGATCTGTGTATTAGGGAAGGTGTTAATCATTGCCCTGCAGATCTGTGTATAAGGGAAGGTGTTAATCATTGTCCTGCAGATCTGTGTATTAGGGAAGGGGTTAATCATTTTCCTGCAGATCTGTGTATTAGGGAAGGGTTTAACGACCACTTTGCTGGTATGTTTATCAGTAAAGGGGCTAATTACTACTCAGCACATCTGTGTATCAGGAAAGGAGTTAATAACAGTTTTGCAGGTCTGTGTATCACAGAAGTGGTTAATAGCTCTGTGTATTAGGGGAGGAAGTAATTACTCTTATTGAGATCTTTGTTCCAGTGGACGGATTAATCACTGCTCAGCAGGTCTGTACATCATGGATGAGGTTAATCACTGCCCAGCAGTCGTGCATGTGTAGTGAGATATAATATCAAGGAGGTGTTGATCCCTTTGGTCTGAGAGGAGCAAGTTAAAGGGACATGAAACCCAAATTTTGTCTCTCATGATTCAGATAGAGCATACAATTTTAAACAACATTTCAATTTACTTCTATTATCTAATTTGCTTTATTCTTTATATAGCCGGACATATAGCTCAGCATGCTAATGCACTGTGGCTGAGCTCTGTAGCAACCCAAGGGTTGCAGGTTCGATCCCCGGAGAGGTCCACTCAGCCTTTCATCCTTCCGAGGTCGATAAAATGAGCAGCGCCTTGAGACTCTTATGGGTGATTAGCCGCGCTTTACAAGTACCACATACATACATTAGATATCCTTTGTTGAAGAAATAGCAATGCACATGGGTGATCCAATCACACAAGGCATTGTTCTATCGAAAACTCCAAGGAAACGAAGACTCCAAGATGATGTCACTTCCAGTGATTCCATACATCTGATTGGTTGTGCGTCCTGTCACTCACTGAGACATGGACCAATCACATGGGCACTGTAATTGTTTATCTTCCCTATCTATTGTGCCTCCGCCTGCGGGGTAAACCTCATTCCCCAAGGTTCACTTGGGGTGGATGCCAGAGGTTTCGGCGGTGCAACCCCCAGACAGAGGCAAAACCAAACAGTGAAAATAGAAGTCACCGGAAGTGATTTCATCTTGGAGGTTTCGATTTCTTGGAGTTCTCCACAGAACAGGCATCAGTGTGCAGCCACCAATCAGCATCTACTGAAACTGTCTAGATATGCATTTCAGCAAAGGATATCAAGAGAATGAAGCAAATTAGATAATAGAAGTACATTAGAAAGTCATTTAAACTTGCATGCTCTTTCTAATTCATAAAATATTACATTTGGGTTTCATGTCGCTTTAATGAGTGATGTTTATGGAGATACGTAAGCTAAATAATGCAATAAGAAACGTATTGTGGACTGTGAATGCTCATATCTAGATAGGAAGTTTCAGTACTATCATCCTCTCTCCAGCTTGCTCAGAATTAAAGGGACATGAAACCCAACATTTTTATTTCATGATTTAGGTAGAACATGCAATTTTAAACAACTTTCCAATTTACTTCTATTATCAAATTTGCTTCATTCTCTTGGTATCATTTGTTGAAGGAGCAGCAATGCACTACTGGTTTCTAACTGAACACATGGGTGAGCCAATGACAATCAGTATATATATATGCAGCCACCAATCAGCAGCTAGAACCTACGTTCTTTGCTGCTCCTGAGCTTACCTAGATAAACCTTTTCAGCCAAGGATAACAAGAGAATGAAGCAAATTAAATAATAGAAGTAAATTGGAAAGTTGTTTAAAATGGTATCTTCTGTCTAAATCATGAATGTCTAATTATGACTTTGTTGTCCCTTTAACCTGGAACACACAGTTATGTGCATATGGCCTCAGGCTATGTACTAGTTCTTCTCATATGCACAGACGTTTCAGATACACAGTATATGTCTGCACAAGTATCCGTACCATCTTTATCCGGCCGGTGATTGGAAAGAGGCAGCATATAGACAGATTTAGTCATAGAGTTATGTTCGCTGCTATTTCTCGAATGCTGGGCTGACGCCCCATCTCCAGAGGGCACTGGAATCTGGCAGAACTTCCCGGTGAAGCTTGGCGGGCATAGGCATTTGTCTTTCTTTAGGCACACGCCCCCATTCTGGCAAATCATAGGGCAGAGAACTGGCAAGAGACAGAAAGAAAAAAAAAAGGGAACATTATCATTTTCCTGTTGTTTTTCCAGGAA